>NC_067409.1:0-2500 GCF_009764475.1 Pristis pectinata | reverse complement strand
GGGTTAGGGTTAGGGTTAGGGTTAGGGTTAGGGTTAGGGTTAGGGTTAGGGTTAGGGTTAGGGTTAGGGTTAGGGTTAGGGTTAGGGTTAGGGTTAGGGTTAGGGTTAGGGTTAGGGTTAGGGTTAGGGTTAGGGTTAGGGTTAGGGTTAGGGTTAGGGTTAGGGTTAGGGTTAGGGTTAGGGTTAGGGTTAGGGTTAGGGTTAGGGTTAGGGTTAGGGTTAGGGTTAGGGTTAGGGTTAGGGTTAGGGTTAGGGTTAGGGTTAGGGTTAGGGTTAGGGTTAGGGTTAGGGTTAGGGTTAGGGTTAGGGTTAGGGTTAGGGTTAGGGTTAGGGTTAGGGTTAGGGTTAGGGTTAGGGTTAGGGTTAGGGTTAGGGTTAGGGTTAGGGTTAGGGTTAGGGTTAGGGTTAGGGTTAGGGTTAGGGTTAGGGTTAGGGTTAGGGTTAGGGTTAGGGTTAGGGTTAGGGTTAGGGTTAGGGTTAGGGTTAGGGTTAGGGTTAGGGTTAGGGTTAGGGTTAGGGTTAGGGTTAGGGTTAGGGTTAGGGTTAGGGTTAGGGTTAGGGTTAGGGTTAGGGTTAGGGTTAGGGTTAGGGTTAGGGTTAGGGTTAGGGTTAGGGTTAGGGTTAGGGTTAGGGTTAGGGTTAGGGTTAGGGGTAGGGTTAGGGTTAGGGTTAGGGTTAGGGTTAGGGTTAGGGTTAGGGTTAGGGTTAGGGTTAGGGTTAGGGTTAGGGTTAGGGTTAGGGTTAGGGTTAGGGTTAGGGTTAGGGTTAGGGTTAGGGTTAGGGTTAGGGTTAGGGTTAGGGTTAGGGTTAGGGTTAGGGTTAGGGTTAGGGTTAGGGTTAGGGTTAGGGTTAGGGTTAGGGTTAGGGTTAGGGTTAGGGTTAGGGTTAGGGTTAGGGTTAGGGTTAGGGTTAGGGTTAGGGTTAGGGTTAGGGTTAGGGTTAGGGTTAGGGTTAGGGTTAGGGTTAGGGTTAGGGTTAGGGTTAGGGTTAGGGTTAGGGTTAGGGTTAGGGTTAGGGTTAGGGTTAGGGTTAGGGTTAGGGTTAGGGTTAGGGTTAGGGTTAGGGTTAGGGTTAGGGTTAGGGTTAGGGTTAGGGTTAGGGTTAGGGTTAGGGTTAGGGTTAGGGTTAGGGTTAGGGTTAGGGTTAGGGTTAGGGTTAGGGTTAGGGTTAGGGTTAGGGTTAGGGTTAGGGTTAGGGTTAGGGTTAGGGTTAGGGTTAGGGTTAGGGTTAGGGTTAGGGTTAGGGTTAGGGTTAGGGTTAGGGTTAGGGTTAGGGTTAGGGTTAGGGTTAGGGTTAGGGTTAGGGTTAGGGTTAGGGTTAGGGTTAGGGTTAGGGTTAGGGTTAGGGTTAGGGTTAGGGTTAGGGTTAGGGTTAGGGTTAGGGTTAGGGTTAGGGTTAGGGTTAGGGTTAGGGTTAGGGTTAGGGTTAGGGTTAGGGTTAGGGTTAGGGTTAGGGTTAGGGTTAGGGTTAGGGTTAGGGTTAGGGTTAGGGTTAGGGTTAGGGTTAGGGTTAGGGTTAGGGTTAGGGTTAGGGTTAGGGTTAGGGTTAGGGTTAGGGTTCGGGTTAGGGTTAGGGTTAGGGTTAGGGTTAGGGTTAGGGTTAGGGTTAGGGTTAGGGTTAGGGTTAGGGTTAGGGTTAGGGTTAGGGTTAGGGTTAGGGTTAGGGTTAGGGTTAGGGTTAGGGTTAGGGTTAGGGTTAGGGTTAGGGTTAGGGTTAGGGTTAGGGTTAGGGTTAGGGTTAGGGTTAGGGTTAGGGTTAGGGTTAGGGTTAGGGTTAGGGTTAGGGTTAGGGTTAGGGTTAGGGTTAGGGTTAGGGTTAGGGTTAGGGTTAGGGTTAGGGTTAGGGTTAGGGTTAGGGTTAGGGTTAGGGTTAGGGTTAGGGTTAGGGTTAGGGTTAGGGTTAGGGTTAGGGTTAGGGTTAGGGTTAGGGTTAGGGTTAGGGTTAGGGTTAGGGTTAGGGTTAGGGTTAGGGTTAGGGTTAGGGTTAGGGTTAGGGTTAGGGTTAGGGTTAGGGTTAGGGTTAGGGTTAGGGTTAGGGTTAGGGTTAGGGTTAGGGTTAGGGTTAGGGTTAGGGTTAGGGTTAGGGTTAGGGTTAGGGTTAGGGTTAGGGTTAGGGTTAGGGTTAGGGTTAGGGTTAGGGTTAGGGTTAGGGTTAGGGTTAGGGTTAGGGTTAGGGTTAGGGTTAGGGTTAGGGTTAGGGTTAGGGTTAGGGTTAGGGTTAGGGGTAGGGTTAGGGTTAGGGTTAGGGTTAGGGTTAGGGTTAGGGTTAGGGTTAGGGTTAGGGTTAGGGTTAGGGTTAGGGTTAGGGTTAGGGTTAGGGTTAGGGTTAGGGTTAGGGTTAGGGTTAGGGTTAGGGTTAGGGTTAGGGTTAGGGTTAGGGTTAGGGTTGGGTTAGGGTTAGGGTTAGGGTTAGGGTTAGGGTTAGGGTTAGGGTTAGGGTTAGGGTTAGGGTTAGGGTTAGGGTTAGGGTTAGGGTTAGGGTTAGGGTTAGGGTTAGGGTT
>NC_067408.1:119136547-119218270 GCF_009764475.1 Pristis pectinata | reverse complement strand
TCTGTCCTGGCGCTTGGTTCTGTGATGCTGCTGCACCATTGTGTCAGATCCACACCGAGAGGTTGTCCCCTGGCAGTGTGAGCTGTCTGACCCTGTGTTCGGGAGCTCCTGTCGGGACATGGAAGTGAGATGATGTAAAAATATCTCTGGAGCCTCTGAGGAATCGTAGACAGATTAAACCAGCAGAAGAAATGGCGAAAGGCCATCTTGGATTACAAAGAATTTTATTGCTTTTATTGTTCTTAAATGATTTAGTTACATTTTCCCCAGAGGCAGAGGACAGGGCTAATCTTGGCAGAAAGTAGCTGCCGTGTCAGGTCTTATTTATGTTCTGACAGAGTCAATGGTTTTATGAGAGGAAAACACAGAAATGACATATCCTGAGTGTGAGTGCCTCATTCCAGCCCACACACTTACACTGAGGATGCTGATATTTATTTCAGCTGGAGTTTGGCGTCAGTTTGTGATGAGATTTGTTACTGTACGGTGACTGGTTGAGCAGCTCTGAGCTTCATTGGTGGTCCACACCTGCCCCTCCTGGCCTTGGACATGGGAGAGGCATCAGCATCGCGCTGGCTCAGGATGGATCAGTCACCCTCCCACTCTCTCCACCCTCACCGTCCCAGCCTGACCACATCTGCCTCCAAATCCTCATCCCCAGGTTCAAACCTGGGGCCCTCACACCCCTCCCCATCTCTGTAACCCCTCCATCCCTACACCCCTCCCCGTCTCTGTAACCCCCTCCAGCCCCTCCACCCCTCCCTGACTCTGTAACCCCTCTGGCCCCTACACCCCTCCCCATCTCTGTAACCCCCTCCACACCCCACAACCCCTCAACATGGGGTGTAGAGGAGCCCACACTGGGGCACGCACACATGTACAGGAGCCCACACTGAGACAAATGGTCTGTTCCACACTATATGGGAAAGGAAGGCTTCTCCCTCCTTATGGTGGTAAGGGCAGAGTTGTCTCTGTGATCTGCAGGGCACTGGGGACTGGAGCAGAGTGAACGTTTCCCAGCTCTCTGGTGTACAATGAACGTACCTTCCGATGTACATCAATATGCAAAGATACTTGTTGAAAGGAGTTCTACGCAACCTGTTCTGAGCTACTATTTTCCATTAGCTCCAGTCAGAAATAAACCCATCTCGGGTGGGAATTTATTCAGTGTTAAAGCACTGTGCAGAATGTAACATTACTTTTGCTAAATATATCGCAGTATCTGATTGTACATCGACATGCTGTTCACCTTAAAGTTGGTGACCTTGTAACATTGAACAACACTGGAATTCACTGTCTGTGTGAGAGTGGGATCTTCCTGTCCACTCTTCCCTTTCTTTTCTGAAGGACAGATGATTTCTGGAAAGCAATGTTAGAGGAGGCAGGAACTGTCTCCGACAGCACCCAGCAAGCCTGGCCAGTAAGTTCATGAACAGAGGGTCACAGGGTTGGGGGAAAAGGGGAAGGGAAAAGATGCCCCAATGTGGAGAGTGGCAGCAAGCACTGAACTCAACCTGTCAACTCTGGTGGTCATGGAGAATCCTCTCGAATGTAGCTGTGCTCAGAGATGTATTCCCAGCTGCATGATGGCACGCAGGCTGTGATCCCAGCTGACAGTCTGTAACAGACCCATTCCCAGTGCCGACTGTGGTCAGGGCAGTCTGTGTCAAAGCTCCAAACCTCTTCTTAACTTTCCCTCTTGCACTGTTGCCACTAGCACTTTGGAGGAACAGAGGGATCTTGGGGCCCATGTCCATAGATCCCTCAAGGTTGCCACGCAGGTCGATAGGGTTGTTAAGAAGGTGTATGGAGTGTTGGCCTTCATTGGTCGAGGTATTGAGTTCAAGAGCCATGAAGTGATGTTGCAGCTCTATAGAACTCTGGTCAGACCGCACTTGGAGTATTGTGTTCAGTTCTGGTCGCCTCATTATAGGAAGGATGTGGAAGCTTTAGAGAGGGTGCAGAGGAGATTTACCAGGATGCTGCCTGGATTGAAGAGCATGACTTATGAGGATAGGTTGAGTGAGCTAGGGCTTTTCTCTTTGGAGACAAGGAGGATGAGAGGTGATTTGATAGAGGTGTACAAGATGATAAGAGGCACAGATCGAGTGGACAGTCAGAGACGTTTTCCCAGGGGGACAATGGCTAACACGAGGGGACATAATTTTAAGGGGATTGGAGGAAGGTATAAGGGGGATGTCAGGGGTAAGTTTTTTTTACACAGAGAGTGGTGGGTGCGTGGAACGTGCTGCCGAAGGGCCTGTACTGTGCTGTAATGTTCTATGTTCTAAGCTTCCCGCTGGATGGCGTTCATGTACAGAGGAATGGGAAACGGTGGAACCTTCACCACTCCCACCCCAGGACCTCAACCCCAGGGATGTGGAACCACCTCTCCCACTCCAGGACTCCAGCCCTGGGGATGTGGAACCACCTTTCCCACTCCAGGACCCCAGCCCCGGGGACGTGGAACCTTCACCACTCTCACCTGAGGACCCCAGCCCTGGGGACGTGGAACCACCTCTCCCACCCCAGGACCCCAGCCCTGGGGACGTGGAACCACCTCTCCCACTCCAGGACTCCAGCCCTGGGGATGTGGAACCACCTTTCCCACTCCAGGACCCCAGCCCCGGGGACGTGGAACCTTCACCACTCTCACCTGAGGACCCCAGCCCTGGGGACGTGGAACCACCTCTCCCACCCCAGGACCCCAGCCCTGGGGACGTGGAACCACCTCTCCCACCCCAGGACCCCAGCCCTGGGGACGTGGAACCACCTCTCCCACCCCAGGACCCCAGCCCTGGGGACGTGGAACCACCTCTCCCACCCCAGGACCCCAGCCCTGGGGACGTGGAACCACCTCTCCCACCCCAGGACCCCAGCCCTGGGGACGTGGAACCACCTCTCCCACCCCAGGACCCCAGCCCTGGGGACGTGGAACCACCTCTCCCACCCCAGGACCCCAGCCCTGGGGACGTGGAACCACCTCTCCCACCCCAGGACCCCAGCCCTGGGGACGTGGAACCACCTCTCCCACTCCAGGACCCCAGCCCTGGGGACGTGGAACCACCTCTCCCACCCCAGGACCCCAGCCCTGGGGACGTGGAACCACCTCTCCCACCCCAGGACCCCAGCCCTGGGGACGTGGAACCACCTCTCCCACCCCAGGACCCCAGCCCTGGGGACGTGGAACCACCTCTCCCACCCCAGGACCCCAGCCCTGGGGACGTGGAACCACCTCTCCCACCCCAGGACCCCAGCCCTGGGGACGTGGAACCACCTCTCCCACCCCAGGACCCCAGCCCTGGGGACGTGGAACCACCTCTCCCACCCCAGGACCCCAGCCCTGGGGACGTGGAACCACCTCTCCCACCCCAGGACCCCAGCCCTGGGGACGTGGAACCACCTCTCCCACCCCAGGACCCCAGCCCTGGGGACGTGGAACCACCTCTCCCACCCCAGGACCCCAGCCCTGGGGTGTTGGAACCACCTCTCCCACCCCAGGACCCCAGCCCTGGGGTGTTGGAACCACCTCTCCCACCCCAGGACCCCAGCCCTGGGGTGTTGGAACACTGATATCGCCTCTGTCATGCAGGTTCAGAATCCAAGTTCCACTTTCCTGTTGACCTTCAGTGAAACTACAAGAGGATGTGCCCTACACTGAGTGCACCCACCATCCTGCCCCACTGTACACCACCACCCTCAGCAGGCACAGACCATGAGAGACCCTGGAGAAGGTGGTCATCTGCCCTAGCTCGAGAACACAGACACCAGTACCCTGCAATCTGTGGCTGACCGAGGAACTGAGCGTTCATAGTGGGACACATACTCTGGCTGTGGGTGTGGGTGGGGGGGTGGGTCTGGATAATGGGACACGTTGTCTGTGGGTGGGGGTGGGGCTGGATAATGGGACACGTTGTCTGTGGCTGTGGGTGGGGCTGGATAATGGGACACATACTCTGGCAGTGTGTGGGGTTGGGGAATGTGTCTGGACAAGGGGATACACTCTGGCTGTGGGTGGGGGGTGGGGCTGGATGATGGGACACACTCTGGCTGTAGAAGCAAAGACAATGAGGTAACTGTGGTTTATTCATTTTCTCTCTTCATTCCTGTGGGAAGGACATATTAGGTGGCTCAGGAGAGAGACGTATTGGAGAAATGTAGATCCCAGCCGTAGAAAACGATGCCATTCAGCCCATCTGGAATATGGTGGCCAAGCATTTACTACAGGTTAATCCCATTCCCCAACTCTTGATCCACAACCCCATGGGCTCTCTAAGTGCTTATCCAGGTACAAGTAAAATGTGGGGAAGGTTCCTGCCCCAACCCTCAGCTCCAGCCGGAGTAGGTTTGTGATGCAGAAACGGAGAGGGTTGGTGAAGGGAATGCACTGGGTGTTATCTACAGGGATCTCATGAAATCTTCTGACCAAATACCATGTCAAACGTTGACCACTGTGGAAGATGATGACAGGTTTAGATCAGGTAGACAAAGGAAGATCCCATTGACTGAGGAAGCAGGTCACAGGTTTAGGTGTGGGAGAGGTGAGGAAGAGAATTTCATTCAGCAGATGGAATGAGGTGGAACTTGGCACCCACAAGGAAGGTGGAACTGGAGACTAACACAAATTTCTGAAGGCAATGATCATACGTGATGGAAGTAAACGTACAGGTCAATGGGGAAAGAGAAGTGAACATTTGCGGTGGGGAAGTCACTGGCATCTATTATTCATTAACTGGTAACAGGGCACTTAGGTAATAGTTGGAAGATTAGACAGAGTCAGCATGAATCCATAACAGCAAAAGTACATTGAACAACTCTGCTGTTGCTTTTGAGATTGAAACTAGCAGACCAGATGAGAGTGGAACATTTGATGTGGAGTCTTCTGACTTTCAGAAGGTCTTCAATAAAGTGCCGCACTGGAGGTTGTCAGACAAAATCAGGGCACGTGTGAAGGAAAGGACACAGAGAGTGGGAATCAACAGGCAGTAGCGAGTGGGTTGCGGCTGTGGGGATCGGTGCTGGGGCCCCACATGTTATACCCATGTCAGTGACTTCCACTGGGCCAGGGAGTCGAGTCTCAGAGTCCACTGATGATGTAAAGCCCTGTGGGTTCTGACAGTGGTTTCAGAGGAGACAGACAGGGTTGGTGAATGTGCAAGAACATGACAGATAGAATATAGTCGGGAAAATGCAAAGTTATTCACTTTGGTAGAGAAAAAATGAAAAAGCAGAGAACTTTGTAAATGGTGAGAGATCGAAGGATGTTGGTGTTCAGAGGGTTGGGAGTTCTCGTGGGTAACAGCAAGTAAAGAGGCAAAATGTACGTTGGCCTTTAGCACAAGAGGAAATAAGTCTGAAAATGCTGGAAATCTGAAATCAAACAGGAAATTCTGGAAACACGCCACAGGTCAGGAAAAATGTACGGATAGAGAAACAGAGTTTACGTTTCAAATCAGAACCGGGAAAGAGAGAAAACAAATGAGTTTTAACTTGGAGGGAGGGTGGGGCAGGGATGGAGAGACTGAGGCCAAAGTTGCCATGGGGACAAGTTGTTGATGATGTCATCTGGTTGTTAGGATAATGACGGCAGACCGGGAGGAAGGAAACAAACAAGGAACAGGTAAACACTGGTCAGAGCTTAGGGAACGTCCAGTGTCTGAGGTGAGTTAATGTGACGGGTGGATCACCAGCAGAACTGGCCGGGTCTGACCCAGGACAAGGCCAAGGTGGCCAGACACAAGATGAAGAGCTGTTCCTTGAGCTGGTGCTGGGCCTCGGTGTAACAGCGCAGGAGATCACAGACAGAGAGGACACAGTGGCAGTGGGGTGGGGACTGGAAGCTCAGGGTCAGCTGTGGTCCAACACTCTCAGAATTTAGAAGAATGAGAGGTGATCTCACTGAAACGTACAGATTTCTTGTAGGGCTTTTCACAGCGGATGTAGGGAGGAGGATTCCACAGGTCGGGGTGTCGAGAACCAGAGTCACTGTCTCAGAAGGAAGTTCTTGTTCACCCAGTGGGTGGTTAATCTTTGGAGCTCTCCCGGTGGACGGGTCATCGGTGGACGGGTCATCAGTGGACTGACCATAAGTGGACTGACCATCGGTGGATTGCTCCACTGAGAGGTAGAATGAAGAGACAGGTCGAATGGCCTCCTGCTGTGCAGTCTTGACTCTGGATCTGCCAGTTATTGTCCCTCAGCTGATGGGAATGAACCATCCCTGCTCATCGTGTGGGGCCCTTTCACACTTTCCTCAGCCCAGTTAAACCTCCCCTCAGTACCCTCCAGCTGCGACTGTCTCCTGTCCTGGCAATGTCCCGGTCAGCTTTCTGTCACCCCCTCCAGCACCATCACTCCCTTTCTGCAGTGTGATGAGCTGGACCGTAGCCAGGGCTCTGCATGTGGCTTCACTGGTGTTGCAGCACGACCTTCCTGCTCCCATCTCAGCCGGTGGAGGCAGGCACCCTGTCCGCCTGCCCAGCTGCTCTGTCCCGACCTGTTAACTTCAGTGACCATGGACGTGCTCACCCCGAGTATTTGTTGTGCTGTCACTTCCTCAGTAAATAACCTCCCACAACAGGGTGTGGAGCGGTGGGTTTGCAAGGATCTGCTGCGGGAACATTCTGAAGTGTTTCCTGATGCACAGAACACACAGGGAGATCATCAGCTCGCAAACCCACCTTCATGATCTTGTGCAATGTGGAGGATAAAATGCTTACCTGTCAATATTTGTTTATTTGCTTGGCAGAGATTAATGGTAAATCCGCCCGTTGGCAAACACGGGAGCACTGTTGCTAACACAATGGATAAACATACCATGGGAGGCAGTTATTTCAGAGGATCAAAAGATCAGGTTTTTTATTTTCAATGTTTCACTTTATTTGCTTTCCCCAGCATTGCATCTGCCGACGTGGCCACTGTATGATGCTGTTTCCCTCTGCACTCAGTGATTTACTCGGTGGATTCCCCTCCCTGCAGGGAGGCGGTGGGTGAGGGGGGAGTTGGGTCAGGTCCACACCACCTCACACACAGGGCCTGGGCCAGAAGCAACACGGCTCGCTGGTCACGGAAGGAGGGGACTTATTCACCCCCGATCTCACTGCAATGGTCCTCTTGCTTTCCTTGTCATTGGTGGATATTTTATACAGTATTTTAATTTGAGTTTTATTTATCAGTCAGCCCACTCAGTGGGGAGTATAGGAGGGGTAGCACTGAGTGAGGGTCACACTGTGGGAGGGTCAGTACTGAGGGAGGGTCACACTGTGGGAGCAGCAGTACTGAGGGAGGGTCGCACTGTGGGAGTGGCAGTACTGAGGGAGGGTCGCACTGTGGGAGCAGCAGTACTGAGGGAGGGTCACACTGTGGGAGGGTCAGTACTGAGGGAGGGGTCCCACTGTGGGAGGGGGTACTGAGAGAGGGGTCCCACTTGTGGGAGGGGCAGTACTGAGGGAGGGTCACACTGTGGGAGGGTCAGTACTGAGGGAGGGTCACACTGTGGGAGTGGCAGTACTGAGGGAGGGGTCCCACTTGTGGGAGGGGCAGTACTGAGGGAGGGTCACACTGTGGGAGGGTAAGGGTCACACTGTGGGATGGGTGGTACTGAGGGAGGGTCGCACTGTGGGGGGGGCAGTACTGAGGGAGGGTCACACTGTGGGAGGGGCAGCACTGAGGGAGGGTCCCACTGTGGGAGGGTCAGTACTGAGGGAGGGTCACACTGGGAGGGGCGGTACTGAGGGAGGGTCACACTGTGGGAGGGTCAGTACTGAGGGAGGGTCACACTGTGGGAGCAGCAGTACTGAGGGAGGGTCACACTGTGGGAGGGTCAGTACTGAGGGAGGGTCACACTGTGGGAGTGGCAGTACTGAGGGAGGGGTCCCACTGTGGGAGGGGGTACTGAGGGAGGGGTCCCACTTGTGGGAGGGGCAGTACTGAGGGAGGGTCACACTGTGGGAGGGTCAGTACTGAGGGAGGGTCACACTGTGGGAGTGGCAGTACTGAGGGAGGGGTCCCACTTGTGGGAGGGGCAGTACTGAGGGAGGGTCACACTGTGGGAGTGGCAGTACTGAGGGAGGGTCACACTGTGGGATGGGTGGTACTGAGGGAGGGTCGCACTGTGGGGGGGGCAGTACTGAGGGAGGGTCACACTGTGGGAGGGGCAGCACTGAGGGAGGGTCCCACTTGTGGGAGGGTCAGTACTGAAGGAGGGTCACACTGTGGGAGTGGCAGTACTGAGGGAGGGGTCCCACTTGTGGGAGGGTCAGTACTGAGGGAGGGTCACACTGTGGGAGGGGCAGTACTGAGGGAGGGTCGCACTGTGGGAGGGGCAGTACTGAAGGAGGGTCACACTGTGGGAGTGGCAGTACTGAGGGAGGGGTGCCACTTGTGGGAGGGTCAGTACTGAGGGAGGGTCACACTGTGGGAGGGGTACTACCAGAAGGATGCTGAACTGCAGGATGCCCAGTTTTTCAGCTGGGACATTAATCATGGTGCAGCTGCCCTGAGATAACTGTGACAGGTGTACTGATGTTACGTTACAGGAGGGGTGTGGGGGGTGAGGGGTGGAGGGGGGGATGAGGGAGGGGGTGCGGGGGGGGGGAGTACTTCCTGGTGGTGTGTCCAACAGTGATCATGGAGCTAACACTCGAAATGCAAACCCTGGCCATTTATGATTTTACTATTTATGAAATCTTACTGTGCCCCAGGTTGCTGCCAAATTTCCAACATGACTAAATTGGCTGAGGTTGTAAAATGTGTTAAATTAACACAATTCCTTGTCTCTGTCTGCGCCGGGTCTATGCAGGATAACCCATCTACAGGCAGAGTCCCACTCCCTGACACATCGAGCAGAGGAGAGCAGAGAGTAACAGTGTCAAGTCATATAATGGCCATCGTCTGCATCCCATAAACAATTAAAAACCCAAACAGGCACTTAATAGACCATAAGAGAAACTCTCCATCATATTCGGAATTACATGCATGAGTCAGTTAATTGTTCTAATAGATTACAGAGGTATAGATGACAGAAGCCACCAGAATATTGATGAAAATGTGTTATAAAAAGCACCTGTTTGGGTTCATATTTAAGTTAATGCAGATTCAAACGCCATATTATTCCAGCCTACAGGGGATCTTTAAAGAGTCCAGTAGGTCAATTAACAAGTGGAAGGGAAAGATAAATAGTGCTGTCTCACGGTGAACGTCTAGAAGCGACAAGGTCAGATATCTCAAACCAGTGCGGAGAACCAGCTTGGGTTTGGATCAGTGCCTGAACAGTTTTTCAGAAACTGGCTGGGTCAGCGATGGGTGAGAGTGAGGGCAGTGTAACCTGGTGCCACTGTGGAACGGTACAACCCCAGCACAAGGCGATTCAGTCCAGCGTGCAAAATTAGTGGGAGGAATGTGTGGGAGAGGGGCCGACGGTGTCGCTTGATAAGGGGAAAGAAACGCTTCACCTCCCCACTCTTCCCCTCTGTGCTCCCCACCCCCTCCCTTGGGTTCCAGGCTCCACCTTCCTCTCCTGTCACCTCCACCTCTCACCTCCCAGCCTCTGTCACTACTTCCACTCTCGCATCCTCCGTCTGCCCATCACACCCCCTCACCTGGATCCACCCATCACCTGCCAGCTCTTGCCCCTCCCCTTCCCCCCACCTTTTATACCAGCCATCTCCCCTCTACTCTTTCAGTCCTGATGAAGGGTCTCAACCTGAAACGTCGACTGTCCATTTCCCTCCACTGATGCTGCCCGACCCGCTGAGTTCCTCCAGCACCTTGCTTTTTGCTCCAGATTCCAACATCTGCCGTCTCTTGTGCCTCCATGTGGCACCTGTTCTAGGCTGACAGAACCTGCAGAGAGCGGTAAACACTGCCCCGTCCATCACAGGATGGTCACTTCCTTCCATCCGGTCCATCCTCACGGTGCGCTGCCTCAGGAAGGCTGACAGTATCGTCAGGGACACCTGCCCCCCGGCCATTCCCTTTTCTCTCTTCTATCTTCTGGGAGAAGATGCAGGAAATCGAAAGTCTGAAGGTCCAGACTCAGGAACAGCTTCTTCCCCACTGCTGTCAGACTCCTGACCCACCACCTCTCTCACACCCCCTTCCCGGTGGGGCTGCCACCGTCTCGGCCCTTAATTCTACCTCTTCTGTTATTGTCACTTTAGCATTTGTTGTTGCACCTCCTCACTGTGCACCAGGGGACTCTGCACCATTCGTTGTTCTGCACAGCTTACTCTGCGAGCTTCACATGAGCAAGGAACTTCACTGCATCCTGGAGTCTGTGACAATAAACTGATCTGGTCTATTCTTGGATTCCATTAATATCCAATATATCGCCATTTCTTTGTCATCACTGGGTCTACATCTGGAACTCTCTGCCCACCAGCACTGTGGAAGAACCTTCACCGGAAGGTCACCAATGATTCCAGGCAGTGTCTGACCTCTGTCTTCTCAAGGGCAGTCAGGGGTGGGCGATGACTGTCGGCCTTGATAGTGACCCCCAGAACGCGACATTGATTTGTAAAGATCTCCCCTCCCCCATCAGCAGGAGGCTATTAGAGCTAAGGTTTCAGGGGCATTAATTCACTGCCTAAAATCATCAAATATTAGTCTAATTTTGTCTGATCGCCAACTTATTAAAGGTTCTGTGGTATTAGGACAGGAGGGCTCAATGAAATTCATAAGATTTAAGGAATGTCTAAATGGATAGGAGAGTGAGGCAGAGAGGTTTGTAAAATGAGAGCCTGGACCACTTCCCAATAAAAGTAAGCAATCACTGGCCTCACTTCCTGTTTTAATGAATAAACCATACTATGTTCACCTTCCCTGGGAAAGCTTAGAAATCTGCTCCGATACCCCAGCACAGAACATTTCCCTCTCTGACTCCACTTCACACACTCCCATATTTACTGACCATTCCCAATTATCCCAGAGTAGGTTTCCTCAGTGTTTAGCCATCATTCCTCCTCACAGATATAGCAGTTCCCTCAGCACACCCTCCGGAATGTGCGTCATATTTCAGCCCTTTAATTGACAACATTCTTTCACTGTTTCCTATAAAGCTGCCAATTGTGTCTGTCTCACTGGGTACCAGGGCCTTGCCTCAGTTTTCCCAATGGACAGGTCAAAAGTACTGAAGTTTTGGCAAACCTCATGTATTGACAGAGACAACAAGAGAGGAGAGAGAGAGAGATTTATTGAAGAGGAGAAAAACAGAACAAGAGATGGAGAGAAAGAATGACAGAGGGAGAGAGAGGCAGGAGAACCAGAGAAAGCAAGACAGGGAGGTGGAGACAGATAGTGCAAGAGCCAAGGGAGGCAATGAGACAGAGGGAGGAGGGGGCAGAGGCAGAGATGGAAAAAACAGGAAAGAAGAGGGATGTAGAGAGATACAGTGGGATCTGTAGAGAGCGAGAGAGAGAAAAAGAGCATGAAAGGGAGAAATAGAGAGGGTAGGGACTGGTGACAGTGACGGGACTGGGAACCGTGATAGGGAGGGAGAGATGGTGAGCAGGCAACATTCGGAGAGAGAGTGTGTACACAGGCAGACAGGATAAGCCGAGAGAGAACGTGAGCGAGAGAGGGGGAATAATTTTGGAAGTAATTAAATACGAAACTGACAAGCACTGTTGGAATTTTTGACACAAGTTTTATGTCAATGTCATTTGAAGCAGCTGAAATATTCACAGATGAGTCTGTGTGGATCTGCCTAAATACTTGATTAGATTTATAAGGCAAATAGAGTGACTGTTAATAGTGGTAAATCTGTAAAGGGAGGGGTTTATAATTAATGTCTAATATTTAGAATTCACCACCAGACATTCTGCAACTGAAGGATATGACTCTCCACTTCCGCTCGGTACAGATGTTTCCATTTCTCCCCGGAGGTGTCCTGAGCAGTGTGCGATCTCCCGTCCGCTCCGCTCCTCTCCTCAACCAGTTAAGCTGTACTCATGTAATTGGAATTACAGAAGAACAGGCCATTCAGCCCCACTGGTCTTTGCCAGTATCCATACTCCGTGCACCCTCCCACAGCATCAACCCCAATCCATATCCACTGCTAATCCTTTCTCTCTCATGTTTATCCCCCGAAACACACCTGCTGCACTCACCTTAACCACTCTCAGTGGGAGTGAGCTCCACATTCTTCCTGCTCTCTGAGGTTTGACCTGAATTCCTGATCTGATTTATTAGTGATGGCCTCAGGTTCCATTGTTCAAGTACTGGTGAGGTACGTCACTCTTACTGGATCCAGCTCTTCACTGACCTCAACCCTTGACCAGATTTTAATTCGACCAATCATATGTGGCTGACAGCAGGAAGCAGGATCTCATTGGTCATTTAACTTGGCTGTAGCTCAAGTTACTGAGCAGAATCCGACCTCCCCACCCACCCAGCCCCAACCCCGAGCCCCCTCATTATCAACCCTTGCATTGAGTAACAGGACAGTCTCCTTCTGTTCCTGTGTCCTCAAAGGCCAGCACTGTTTAGAGTAGTAGAACCTGGCCCTTCAGCCCATCTTTCCACACCTATCTTCACTAATTCCATTTACCAGCACTTGGTCCTTGCTGCCTTGGTGCTTCCAGTCTTTCCTCCATACCACCACCCCCCCCCCACCCCCACAGGCCATGCGTCCAGATTCCACCCACCCTCTGGGTGAAACAATTCTTCCTCAGATCCCCCTAAACTTCCTATCCCCTACCTCAAACCTATACCCTCTCATTTTTGACATCTCTATTGTGGGCAAAGGTTTCCATTTTTACACTGATGTCCCTCATAATTTCATGCACCCACATCTTTCCCCCTCAGCCTCCTCTGTTCCAAGGAAACAAACCCCCTCTGTTCAGTCTCTCCCCATAACTGAAATGCTCTAAGCCAGCCAACACCCTGGGGATCCCCTCTGCGCCCTCTCCAGTGCAGTCACCTCCTTCCTGCAGTGTGGTGACCAGAACTGCACACAGTGCTCCAGCCACGGCCTCTCCGAATTGTACCACGACCTGCTTTGCGAACTTCACCTGATGATTGAGCAGGGGAGAGGGAACAATTCCATTCTGGGTGGGAGCAGGAGCATTTACACCACTGCTGATCATTTAGTAGATTTCTGGAGCAATGCACAATCCACACCAATGGTTTGGTTCCAAGCCCACGTCTGCTGATGGTGTAATAGTGGGTGGGATTGTGAGGAGGAAGGAGGTAAGGGGATAGAGACAAGCTGGGTGAGAACATGGCAGAGGGAATCTCATGTGGAAATGGAGGCTGTGGATCACTGAATGAGAGCCTGGAGAAGACTGATGGCCAGAGGGAGCTGGGTGTCCACATACACAGGTCACTGATAGCCTGCAGCTTGCGAGGGTGAATGTTTCTACTAAATGAGGGTCTAGAATCAGCAGCCACAGACTCAGAAGAGGTCGGCTGTTTTACAGTGAGGCAGGGAGACATTTCTGCTCTCGGAGGGAGATCTCTACTCTGGATGGCTGAGGAAGTTCAGTTACTGCGTTCATTCTAAACAACAATACTGAGGGAACTGAGGAAGATGAGACAGAGCAGGGAAACAACATTGAGACGGAAGATCAGCCAGGACCTTGATGAAAGACAGAACAGGTTCAAGGGGCCAAATGGCCTGATCCTGTTCCTGCTCTTAATCTTTCCAGAGGTTTTCAGCTCATCGAGAACGAAGTCTACAATGACTTTGAAAACCATGTGCAGGAGCTTGAGGAACAGATGGAGAGAAGTGTCTCTTGTTTAGAGGAACAATGATCCATGGATTCAACACCGGAAGTGCTGGAAGAACTCAGGCAGTCAGCCAGCCTCTGCGGAGGGAGGAACCAGCTTCAAGGACCCTTCATCAGAACTCACTCAACCCAGTTCCGAGGAAGGGTCTCTAAGCTGTAACGTCGACTGGTTTCCCTGTCCGTGGATGCTGCCTGGCTGGCCGAGTTCTTCCTGCTGCTCTGAGCTTCAGGTTCCAGTATCTGCCGTTTTATTTGTTTTCCGTCAGGTATCGATCTCTAAAAACTAAAGCTGCTTCACTATTCAACTTCAAAATTAACTCAGTTATCAGTGGTACGTAGAAAGAAGCAGGTTGGTAGGTGTGAGGTCTTTTCACACTTTGCTGATGAACAGCAGCTCTTTACACGAGACACCCTACCAGGGGACATGTGTAAAAGTCAACCCGCACTCTGTAATAAATCATACCATTAACCCCTACATTGCCAGTGCATTCCCAGCTATCTTTTACACGTGTACTTCTGGTGAGAGGGGAAAGTTTAAAGGAGATGTGTGGGGTAAGTATTTATTTACACAGAGAGTGATGGGTGCCTGGAACAGGCTGCCAGGGGTGGTGGTGGAGGCAGATATGATAGAGGCACTTCAGAGACTGTTAGACAGACACATGAACAGGCAGGGATTGGAGGAAAATGGACCATGTGGAGGCAGAAGAGATTTAGTTTAATTTGGCATTGTGTTCGGTACAGACATGATGGGCTGAAGGGCTTGTTCCTGTGCTGTACTTGTTTAAATGTTCTAAACCACATTCTTTCTGCAAGGCCCAGCTCAGCCACTTCCAGTGGCGTTGGCCAAGATAGAATGTCGACTGGGGAATTAGAAGAATTCCTTGGTTTTCATGGAATGAGATGGATGGAATCAATGGGATTTTTCCTTGTGACTGAGCAAGGATAACCATGGAACAACATCACTGACAATACAGGGCTGCGGTGCCTTGTTAGATGGACAACACAATGAGGTCAGTAGTCTCTCAGGGGAGCTTTGAGCATCAACTTTCTGACACACGGCTGCTGACTGACAACAGGTACACAGACAGCATCGTCCCACTGACAGCTGAGGAGGTGCAGAGAAAAGGCACGTCAAACATGGAAGGGGTGGAGGTACAGAGGGGCTCTGGGGAGAGAGGTCAGGCTGGGGAGGGTCGGGCAGTGAGGCAGGGTTCGGGCAGTAGGGTGAGGGTGAGGGTGAGGAAGAATTGGGGAGTGACGTCAGATTGGAGGAATGGATTCTGCGACCGGGAGGATCGAGGAGAGGAGAGGGGATTGGGGGTGGGAGCCGAGGTGCGGAACCTGGGGAGGGAATGGGCTGGGCTTTGAAGTAAAGAAACAGTGTCTCCGCTCCTGAGTGTTCACCAGTCCCACAGCAGAGAGGGCGAGAGTGAAGTGGAGGCGGGTAAGTGAGTGTAAGTGTTCAGTCTGTGTGTGTGAGCAGCTTGAGGTTCCAATCAGAATCAGTTTATCACTGACAGATGTCGTGAAATGTGTTGTTTTGCGGCGGCAGTACAGTGCAGTGCAAGACAAGATTACTGTAAGTTACAAAAATAAATAAATAGTGCAAAATAGGAATAACGAGGCAGTGTTCAAGGGTTCATGAACCGTTCAGAAATCTGATGGCGGAGGGGAAGATGCTGTTCCTGAATCATTGAGTGTGGGTCTTCAGGCTCCTGTACCTCCTCCCTGATGGTAGTAACGTGAAGAGGGCATGTCCTGGATGCTGAGGGTCCTCAGTGATGGATGCCGCCTTCTTGAGGTGCCGCCGCCTCTTGAAGATGTCCTCGATGGCGGGGGGTGGGGGAGGGTTGTGCCCGCGATGGAGCTGGCTGAGTTTGAGAGGATGGTTGTAATTGTGTTGGAATGTGTGAGGTGATGAGATGAATGTGAGCAAGTAAAAATGAGAGTGAGCTCATGTGTTTGAGTGTGAGCAGCTGTCTGAGTGAGTGGGTGTATTTGTGTATGTGCAATGTGTTTGCATGTGAATGGGTGTAGTGAGCAGGTGCATGTGGGCAAGAGTGACTGTGCGAGCACAAGAACATAAGAAATAGGAGCAGGAGGAGTCCATTCAGCCCATCGAGCCTGCTCCACCACTCAACAAGATCATGGCCGATCCAGCCGTGGACTCAGATCCACCTACCTGCCTTTTCCCCATAACTCTTAATTCTCCTACTATGCAAAGATCCATCTGTGCCTTAAATATATTTAATGAGGTCGCCTCTACCGCTTCCCTGGGCAGAGAATCCCACAGATTCACTGCTCTCTGGGAAAAGCAGTTTCTCCTCATCTTCGTCCTCAATCTACTGCCCCGAATCTTGAGGCTGTGTTCCCTAGTTCTATTCTCACCTACCAGTGGAAACAACCTTCCTGTATCTTATCTATCCCTTTCATAATATTGTATGTTTCTATAAGACCCCCTCATGCGAGTGCAGACTGGCTGAGCAGCTCTGGTACAAGAAGCTGAAATGTGTGCCATGTTTTGGGACAGTCACAGCTCAGAGGTTGAAGTAAAGGCTGAGACTGGGATCTCACAACAATCAGTGTAGGAATCTGTCAACTCTGCTGAAACTGGGTCAGCTCACACATTATGTTAGGATTCTATTTTCCCCCTTTTTGTTCTCTCAGGATGCGAGCTGCTCTCCGAGACCTGGTTACTGAAGTGGTTATTGACTTTCATTCCCTTTGAGTCTCTCAACCACCAAAACCATCCAAGGTAAGTTGCCAAATGAAATGCTGAACAAGTCAAGACATTGAACTTGGTTACGTGATCAGTGCAATAATGTGATCAGTGGTGTATCACAGGGATTGATGCTGGGACCCTTGCTGTTTGTTCTGTGATTTGTTGACAGCGGGGAAGGTAGGCTTATATAACAGAATGAAAAAAAGTGCAGTGATGTACTTGGGAGGTCAAATATAGGTAGGACATATGTCATGAATGGTCTGGCCCTTAGGAGTATTGAGGAACAAAGGGATCTCAGTGAAGGAATCCAAGGATCCCCGAAAGTGACAGCACAGGTAGATAAGGTGGTGAAGAAGGCAGAGTTCTTGCTGTCTTCATTGGCTGGGGTAGAGTAGAATCATGGTCATAGATTTGTACAACATGAAAACAGACCCTTCGGCCCAACACATCCATGCCAACCAAGCTGCTGACCCAAGTGATAATGAACTGCCCGTATCCTGTGAATCAATGCCTGGCCCTGGTTCGACCTGCTGCCTAAATGTGTTGCTGGCCGTGCCCACTGCAGGGACTACCCTCCCCTGTGGCCAGGAGGTGGCCCATGAGATGCAGCAGCCAAAGACCAGAGCCAGCCTCAAGGGTCAGAACCAGAGGCACTGTCCGAGACTGCCCTGACGGCCTCTGATTCTCACTGCTGTCAGAGGCTCTTGGAACCATTTCCAAGAAAATTATATTAAAAACTCCTCAGTGTCAAAGACATTAAAGCAAATAAGGGAAATCACCTCCCAGAGCTCCCTCCCTCTGCACTCAGAGAGGACGTTCCTGGGGGATTTCAGTGAGCCTACATGGGTGGAGCTGAGAAACAAGGAGGGGGTGATCACTTTGATGTGATTGTACCATAGAAATCTACCCCCCCCCCCCCCCCCGCCCCGCCACACCTCTCCCCATCCCCCTCCATAGTCAGCAGAAATTAGAGAACAAGATATGCAGGGAGGTTGCAGATAGGTGCAGGAATAATAGGGATGTAACAGTCAGTGATTTTAACCTCCCTCATTGACTGAGACAACAACAATGCTGAGGGCTTGGATGGGGCAGAATTTATTAAGGGTGTCCAGGAAAGTTTCCTCAAGCAATACGTAGGTGGCCTTGCCAGAGAGGAGTCAACACTCAACCTCCTGTTGGGAAATGAGGAAGGCAGGTGACGGAAGCATCAGTGAGGGAGCACTTTGGGACCAGTGACCATAATTCTATTCATTTTAAAATAGTCACAGAATAGGCTGGGACTGGTCCACAAGTTAAACTCCTAAATGGGGCAGGGCTAATTTTGAAGGCATGAGACAGGAACTTGAAAAGGTTGATTGGGAGAGGGTGTTTGGAGGTTAAGGGATGTTTGACAAGTGGGAGGCTTTAAAAAAGTGAGCTGGGGAGAGTTCAGGGGCAGAATGCTCCTGTCAGAGTGAAGGGCAGGGCTGGCAGGATTAGGGAACCCTGGTTGACAAGGGTCATTGAGGCTCTGGTCAGGAAAAAGGAGGCATGGGTCAGGTATAGACAGCTGGGATGAAGAAAATCCCTTAAGTGATACAAGGGATGTAGGGGTACACTTGAGGGAAAGCAAGAGAGAAAAGAGGTTTCCTCCGGGTGCTCTGGTTTCCTCTCACATTCCAAAGACGTACGGGTTAGGAAGTAGTGGGCATGCTATGTTGGCACCAGAAGCATGGGGACACTTGCAGGCTACACCCAGAATATTCCATGCAAAAAAGATGCATTTCACTGCATGTTTTGATGTACATGTGACTAATAAAGAAATCTTATCTTAGAAAGGCTGCAAAGATAGGCCAGGGAACTACAGGCTGGTGAGCCTGAGATCTGAGCCTGAGTGGGAGGGTTACTGGAAGGGATTCTGAAGGACAGGATCTAGCAGCATTTGGAAAGGCAAGGACTGATTAGGGGCAGTCAGCGTGGACTTGTGTGTGGGAAATTTGATTTTTTTTTGAAGAGATGACCAAGAGGATTGATGAGGGCAGGGCAGTGGACATGGTCCCACACAGCAGGCTAATCTGGAAGGTTAGATCACATTGAATCCAGGGTGAGCTGGCCAAATGAATACAAAATTGGTTTGGTGGGAGGAGTCATGAAGGGAATGGAGGGATGTAGATCCTGTGCAGGCAGATGGGATTGGTGTCATTTGGCATCATGGTTAGCAGAGACGTGGTGGGCTGAAGAGCCTGTTCCTGGGCTGTACTGTTCTGTGAATCAGAGGGTGGTAGGGGAGGGTTGTCTTTCAACTTAGAACTCAAGAAACAGAAGCAGGAGTCGGCCACCCAGCCTGTTGAGCCTGCTCCGCCATTCAGCAAGATCATGGCTGATCTGGCTGTGGACTCAGATCCACCTACCTGCCTTTTCCCCCAAAACCCTTAATTCCCCAACTGTGCAAAAATCTATCTGTGTCTTAAATATATTTAATAGTGTAGCCTCTACTGCTTCCCTGGGTAGAGAATTCCACAGGTTCTCTGTTCTGGGAAAAGCAGTTCCTCCTCATCTCCGTCCTAAATCTATTCCCCCGAATCCTGAGGCTATATCCCCTAGTTCTAGTCTCACCTACCAGTGGAAACAACCTTCCTGCCTCTATCTTATCGATCTCTTTCATAATTTTATATGTTTCGATAAGATCACCTCTCATTCTTCTGAATTCCAGCGAGTGTAGTCCCAGGTGACTCACTCTCCCCAGAGGCTAACCCCTTCATCTCCAGAATCAACCTGGTGAACCTCCTCTGCACCACCTCCAAAGCCAGTACATCTTTACTCAAGTAAGGAGACCAGAACTGCACGCAGTACTCCAGGTGCGGCCTCACCAGTACCCTGTACAGTTGCAGCATAACCTCCCTGCTCTTAAATTCAATCCCTCCAGCAATGAAGGGCAACGTTCCATTTGTCTTCTTGATAACCTGTTGCACCTGCAAACCAACCTTTTGTGATTCATGCACAAGCACTCTCAATCCCTCTGCACATCAGCATGCTGCAATCTTTCACCATTTAAATAATAATCTGATCTTCTATTTTTCCTTCCAACATGGATGACCTCACATTTACCAACATTGTACTCCATCTGCCAGACCCTTGCCCACTCACTTAACCTATCTATATCTCTCTGCAGACTCTCTATATTCTCTGCACGATTTGTTTTTCCACTCAATTTAGTGTCATCAGCTAACTTAGATACACTACACTCGGTTCCCTCTTCCAAATCATTAATGTAGATCGTGAACAGTTGTGGGCCCAGCACCGACCCCTGCGGCACCCCGCTCACCACTGATTGCCAGAGAAGCACTCATTTATCCCAATTCTGCCTTCTATTGGTTAACCAATCCTCTATCCATGCTAATACATTACCCCCAACTCCATGAATCCTTATCTTATGGATAAGTCTTTCCTGCGGCACCTTATCGAACACCTTCTGGAAATCCAAGTATACAACATCCACCTGTTCCCCTCTATCCACTGCGCTCATTATATCCTCAAAGAACTCCAGTAGTTTTGTCAAACAGGGCCTGCCCTTCCTGAACCTATGCTGCATCTGCCTGATGGGACCATTTCTATCCCGATGTCTCCCTATTTCTTCCTTAATGATAGCATCAAGCATTTTCCCAACTACAGCCATTAAGCTAACTGGCCTATAGTTACCTGGCTTTTACCTACATCCTTTTTTAAACAGTGGCGAGACATTCGCTGTCTTCCAATCTGCCGGGACCTGCCCAGAGTCCAGAGAATTTTAGTAAATTATCACAAGTGCATCTACTATAACTTCTGCTTTCTCTTTCAGTCCCCTGGAATGCTTCCCATCAGGACCAGGGACCTTGTCTACCTTTAAGCCCACTAGTTTGCTCATCACCACCTCTTCAGTGACAGTGATTGTATCGAGGTCCTCACCTCCCATCACATCCATAACATCTCTTTGGCACGTTAGATGTGTCCTCCATCATGAAGACTGACACAAAATAGTCATTCAAGGCCTCAGCTACTTCTATCTTCCCTTTCCTTATTGCTTGCTTATTTATTCTTTGTTGCTTTTTCCTAAAGTTTTCCCATTCTGCGTGCATGAGCTTTTAGCTTGATGCCTTTTATTTCCTTAGTTATCCAAGGATGGCTCTCCCCACCCTTACTATCCTTGCTTTTAACTGGAATATACTTTTGCTGAGCACCATGAAAAATCTTGGGCAGGCACAATAGTGTAGCGGTTAGCATAATGCTTTACAGTGCCAGCGACCCAGGTTCAATTCACGTTGCTGTGGTAAGGAATTTGTATGTTCTCCCTGTGACTACATGAGTTTCCTCTGGGTGCTCTGGTTTCCTCCCACATTCAAAAGATGTACAGGTTAGGAAGTTGTGGGCATGCTACGTTGGCACTGGAAGTGTGGTGACACTTGCAGGCTGCCCCCAGAACACTCCACACAAAAAGATGTGTTTCACTGTGTGTTTCAATGTACATGTGACTAATAAATCTTATCAAACCTCCTTGAAAATCTTCCACTGTTCCTCAACTGCCCCACCATGTAGCTTGTGCTTCCAGTCTACACCAACTCCTCCCTCATCCATTTGGAGTCTCCCTTGTACACTAGTTTCAGATAGAACTATTGCTCCCTCCATTTGAATGAGAAATTCAATCATACTGTGATCACTCTTTCCAACAGGATCCTTAACTAAAAGATCATTAATTTTACAGGACCAGATCTAAGATAGCATTTTCCCTTGTAGGTTCACTAACATTGCTGTTGAAGAAAGCTATCATGATGGCCAAGAGATCCATTCTATTTAAATGGAAGGACCCTATACCCCCTACAACATTTCAATAGTTTTTCCTCAAACTATAGCATGTTTAAACTTAAAAAAAAAATTAGGAGTGGTACTGTTGATCCTTCGCCTAAATTTGAGGAAGTTTGGAATCTATTTATTCAATATTTCCATATGATATGAGCAGACCTTTTTTGAATCCCCTTCAATAACCTTTGAATATAGAGGAGCAGAGCTGACGACATAAGAATGTTTTAAAAAAAAAATCGATGAAATACCGGTCCAGTTTTTTTCTTTTGAAGTTTTTGGTTTGCTTTTGTTTAATATCATACTTTTTTTGATTTGGGGGTTTTATCTTCATATAATTAAATTTCTTTCAATTTTTTTTCCATCATGTACACTTAGCAAGAGTGTGGGAGGTCTAGATTACATATTTTACTCCTTAAGAGTACAAATATTAACTATTGTTATCCTGATCTCTTTGTATGTATAATTATTAATGTTATGTACATCAATCTGAGTTAATTTGAAATTCAATAGTAAGATTGAAAAAAGGAAAGCTATCACAGATGCATTCTATGAAGTTCTCCTCACGACTGCCTTGACCAATTCGATTCATCCAATCAATGTAGAAGTCCCCCATGACAACTGTCATTCCATTCTTACATGGATCAAATATTTCTGCCTCTGCCACTGTAATGTTATTATTCAGTGGCCTATAGACAACTCCCACCAGCGACTTTCTCCCTTTCCTGTTCCTAATCTCTACCCAGATGGACTCAACACTCTGCTCCTTAGATCTTATATTGTCTCTCACCCAGAACTCA
Organism: Pristis pectinata; assembly: GCF_009764475.1. NCBI lineage: Eukaryota > Metazoa > Chordata > Chondrichthyes > Rhinopristiformes > Pristidae > Pristis > Pristis pectinata. The sequence continues at coordinate 119,196,209 of NC_067408.1, read as the reverse complement.
TTCTTAAATAAGAGCACTACCCCACCTCCTTTACCTTCCTGCCTATCCTTCCATATTACCTGATACCCACAGATATGTAATTCCCACTCATCTCCACCCTGCAACCACATTTCTGTAATGACCACTAAATCACACCCCTTTGTACCACATTTGTACTGATTTGTGCCACAAGTTCACTGACCTTGTTTCAAATACTACGGGCATTCAGATAAAGTGCCCTTACACTCATTGTCCTTTTAGATTCTGCTCTCCCTCCCTGTCTTTCTGCATGGATTCCCATCCCCCTGCCATTAAACCCTCCCCAACAGCACCAGCAAACAATCCCAAGGACATTAATCCCAATCCTACCCAGATGTAGATCATCCGGTCTGTACTGGTCCCGCCTCCCCCAGAACTGGTTACAATGCCGCAGGAGTCTGAAACCCTCCCTCCTGCCCCACTGCTCAAGCCACATGTTCATCCTAACTATGCTGCTATTCCTACTCTGGCCAGCACATGGTACAGGTAGTAATCCTGAGATTACCACCTTTGAGGTCCCACTTTTTAATCCATCTTCTAGCTCCCTAAATTTGGCTTGTAGGACCTCTTCCCACTTTTTTCCTATATCATTGGTACCTACATGCACCACGACAACTGGCTGTTCATTCTCCCCTTCCAGAATGCCCTGTAATTGCTCTGAGACATCCCTGACCCTTGCACCCAGGAGGCAACACACAACCAGGAGTCCTATTTGCAGCCACAGAAGCGCCTGTCTAGTCCCCTTACCATGGAATCCCCTACCACAAGAGCGCTGCCACTCTTTCCTGCCCCCCTGGGCAGCAAAGCCACCCACAGTTCCATGATCCTGGTACTGCTACCTTCCCCTGATTAGCCATCTCCCCCAACAGTATATCTGTTCTGGAGAGAGATGACCATATGGGACTCCTGCACTACCTTCCTGCTACTACTCTGCCTGTGGGTCACTCATTCCCTATACTTCCCTGGACCTTTAAACAGTAATGTAACCAACTCATTAGACATGTCATCCACAACATTCTCAGCATCATAGATGCACTAAAGTTAATTCATGTACAGCTCCAGTGCCATCATGCAGTCCATCAGGAGTTGCAGTAGGACACTTCCTGCACACATAGTCATTAGGGACACTGGCAGGCTCTGAGTTTCTGCATTGCACAGGAGAAGAATGACATAGGTCTGAGCTCACCTGCCATGAGCAGAGAGCCTTGGGGGAAAGTAAAGAGACAGAAAAAACCTACCCTCACTTTAGTGATGCTCCCCTCTTCACTGAAGCCCACACTTAGACAAACAGCAGCACTTTGACTAGACAACAGCCTCTCAAAATGGCCACTCCATTTGACCTTATCTTCTTTTTAAGAACTGCTAATAATTAGTCAATCATCTATTAACTAACAATTAACTGACTTAGCCCTTAAATTCCTGCAAGTGAAATTCACAAACAAGGAGACCCTCTTCAATTCTCCCACTCTTGCTCCAAGTCCTGAACTCTTTCTTACTGAAACTTTTTTTTAAAGAGCCACTCACACTGCCCCCACCTGGGTCACTTACTCCACCTCTCCTCACCAAAGCCTCAGTTCCCCACTTGGCCCTACCTTCTTTTTATTGGCTGCTGTTAATCAGCCAATCAACTGTTAACAATTCACAAATGTGCCTCATTTCGACTCCTGCGAGGTGAAACTCACAAGCACAGAGACTCACCTCTTTTCAAAGGTCCTGCTTCAGATCTCAATCCAAGTCCCGACTCTGCAAGGTGAAGCTCAAGCACAAGGCCTGTGCCCCCTGGTGTGCCACAGGGATCAGTGCTGGGCCCTCTGTCATCTACATTAACAACTTGGATGAAAATATAGTTGGTGTGGTTAGTGGGCTAGCAGCTGGTACCAAAATTGGTGGTGTGGTGGACAGTGAATGAGGGTATCTAAGATTACAACAGGATCTAGATGGATTGGGAATGTGGTTCAAAGATTGGCAGATGGAACTTAACTTGGACAAATGCAATGTATGGCAAGTTAAAGCAGGGGAGGACATACAGTGTAAATGGTAGTGCCTGGGGAGGTTGAGCTACATATAGATCTTTGGGTACAAGTACATGGTTCCCTGAAAGTAGCCTCGTAGGTAGACAGGGCGGTGAAGAAGGCATTTGGCACGCTGCCCTTCACCAGTCAGGGCACTGAGTACTAGAGTTGGGACATCACGTTGCAACTGTGCAAGTTGTTGGTGAGACCACAGCTGGAGTACTGTGCACAGTTCTGGTCGCCCAGTGATAGGAAGGGTGTCATTAAATTGGAAAGGATGCAGTAAAGATTGACATGGATGTTGCTGGGACCAGAGAGCTTGAGCTGTAGGAGAGGCTGGACAGGCTGGGACTGTTTTTCCTGGAATGTAGGAGACTGAGGGGTGACTGAGAGGTTCATAAAATCATGAGGGGCAGAGATAAGGTGGACGGTCACAGATTTTCCCCAGGGTAGGGGAGTCTAAAACTAGAGGGCACAGGTTTAAGGTGAGAGGGGAAAGACTTAAAGGGGAATTGAGGGGCAAGTTTTTCACACAGAGGGTGGTGGGTGTGTGGAACGAACTGCCAGAGGAAGTGGTCGAGGTGGGTACAGATAGACAAGTACACAGACAGGAAAGGTTTCGAGGGATATGTGCCAAACGCGGGCATATGGAACTAGCTTAGATGGGATCTTGTTTGGCACGGATCAGTTGGGCTGAAGGGCCTGTTTCCGTGCTGTGTAACTCTGTGACTCTGTAGCTCCATGCTGACTGACCATGGAGTCAATGGAGACACATGCACACACAAAAAAACACACACTCTTGTCTACATACATACAAATCACACACACACAAACACTCACGTATGCATGCAGATGAATATATTCAAACCACACACAAACTCTCTCTCTCACACACACACACACACACACACACACACACACACACACACACACACACACACACACACACACACCAGAAGCATGTAACACAAACACAGGTTCACTCGTTCACTCACGCATACACTCATGAATACAAATTCACACATGCTCACATACACATTTGCACAAAAACACACACACACTTGCATATACACACACACAGGCACACACACACACACGCCCATGTGTAAACACACACATAAACTCACATGCACACTCATGTACACATATACACACAAATACACACACACACATACATGCACACAAACACTAATACTATACATCAGGAGCACACAAGACAGACACAGACACATTCACACACACACAAACACACACACAGACCCACAAAGACACACTGACACAGACACCCACACAAATACACAAACACACACACACACTCACAGACTTGAACATGAGTGAAAAGTTTATTATATAAACAGTTTTGAGGACATGTCAGCACTAAACTTACAAACTGCATTAACATCAACATTGTCAGACTGTGCAACAATAATTACGAGGATTAACATTCTCCTTAATGCTTCAGATTTGCATCACTGAAAATGTCACGTCTGCCCTTCCAATGTGCCATTATGCTAATAATGGACAGTGCTGCAGGGTTTATTGCTGAGTCCAGGTCACACAGCTCATTAATGCAGAAGGTGTAGTCAATGAGCTGGAGGTGGGACCACACTGGAACCCTCCATGAGAAACCAACACCATCACCTCCCACCTGTCGCTTCAGTTCCACTTTATCATGTTCATCAGTACCGGGGGTGGGGGTGGGTGGTTGGTACTGAGGGAGGGTCACACTGTGAGAGGGTGGTACTGAGGGAGGGTCACACTGTGGGAGGGGGTACTGAGGGAGGGTCACACTGTGGGAGGGGCAGTACTGAGGGAGGGTCACACTGTGAGAGGGCAGTACTGAGGGATGGTCACACTGTGGGAGGGGGTACTGAGGGAGGGTCACACTGTGGGAGGGGTGGTACTGAGGGGGGGTCACAGTGTGGGAGGGGCAGTATTGAGGGAGTGTCACTGTAGGAGGGACGGTCACACTGTGGGAGGGGTGGTACTCAGAGAGTGTCACTTTGTTGTTGGGGTATTAATGAGAGAAGACTGCACTGTGGAGAGGTTGAGACTTTGACTGATCTCTCAGGTGGATGTAACACATCCCTGGCCCAATATCCCAGCCCAGAATGAATGTATCGCTGTCCTGACCTCATTCTGCTGACTTTTTAAGAAGAGGTTTATTTACATATTTACAGAACTTTCACTGGAATATTTTCATGGTTCTCAAAGTAAAACATTACCATCCATGTCCAGGACACACTCCAGTGCTGGGGCACCCTCCAGTTTCAGGAGCCAGAGGATACCATGTGCTCCCTCACCAGCGTTGCTCAGGCACGGATGTATTCTTGGTGGGGGGGGGGGGGGAGGGGAGGGGGACAGGTAGTCAACTCGGCCGGAACCCCTGACCTTCTGCTGCCTGGACCTGTGAGTGGCCCCAGAGGTGTGGAGAGGGAGAGCTCTGTCCCTGGTCATCTCTGAGATGTCTGCCTGCCCTGTCCCGCCTGCCCACTCACAATCAGACGGCTGCCCAGACAGGTCTGGTGTGGTCCCACCCAAACCTTTCTCCACACAGTGAGGTGGGCTGATGTGGATGTCAGGAGCACCGGCCCTGTGCTGTCCAGGATCCCCAACCACTCATCCTCTGGTCTTACCCAGGATTAAGGTGCTGTTGTTTGGCCAAGGCAGTAACTCTGATGCAACCTCCTGGCTCTGCACTGGGAGCCATGTCAGATCATCAATGCACTGTTCTGATGAAGAGTCTCTGACCTGAAATGTTAGCTCACTTTTTCTCTCCACAGATGCTGCCTGACCTGCTGAGTGTTTCCAGCACTGGCTGTTTACATTTCAGGTTTCCAGCATCCCACAGGCTTCAGGTTTTGAATGGATCATAGCCCTCAGACCCCCTGCACTCACCTGCTGCTGAGACCCTCCCTCTTGCCAGTGTCAGTACGACCCTGGCCCTGTTCTCTGAGTTCCACATCCCCAACACAGTGTCCTGTTCATCCACTGGCACTGAACCTTGGCTCTCCATCCAACTAACTCTCCCCATGGTCCTGCTGTGGCTGACCCTGTTACTGTTCACAGTCCTTCAACACCTGGGGTCTCTGCACCTGCACCCACTCTGCACCTTTCATGCTTTTCCTCCTGCCCCCTTGTTACAATCTGTGCCTTCAGATGTTGGGGTCCCGAGCTCAGGAACCCCCTCCCCCCCAGAACCTCTCCAGCTTCTGCCCAAGTATCAGTTTATGTGGCTCAGTGTCACATCCTGTTCTACAATGCTGCGATGAAGCATGGTGGGGACCAAAGGCACAATGGAAGAGGAAGTTATAGAACACAGAACATAGAAAAACTACAGCACAATTCAGGCCCTTCGGCCCACAGAGCTGTGCAGAACATGTCCCTACCCTAGAAATTACTGGGCTCACCCATAGCCCTCTATGTTACTCAGCTCCATATACCTATCTAACAGTCTCTTGAAAGACCCTATCGTATCAGCCTCCACCACCGTTTCCGGCAGCCCATTCCACACACTCACCACTCTCTGAGTAAAAAACTTACCCCTGACATCTCCTCTATACCTACTCCCCAGCACCTTAAACCTATGTCCTCTTGTGGCCACCAATTCAGCCCTGGGGAAAAGCCTCTGACTATCCACCCGATCAATACCTCTCCTCATCTTATACACCTCTATCAGGTCCCCCCTCATCCTCCGTCTCTCCAAGGAGAAAAGGCCGAGTTCCCTCAGCCTGCTTTCGTAAGGCATGCTCTGCATTCCAGGCAGCATCCTTGTAAATCTCCTCTGCACCCTCTCTATGGCTTCCACATCTTTCCTGTAGTGAGGTGACCAGAACTGAACACAATACTCCAAGTGGGGTCTGACCAGGGACCTATATAACTGCAACAATACCTTACGGCTCCTAAGTTCAATTCCCCGATTGATGAAGGACAATACACCATATGCCTTCTTAACCACAGAGTCAACCTGCTCAGCCGCTTTGAGCGTCCTATGGACTCGGACCCCAAGATCCCTCTGATCCTCCACACTGCCAAGAGTCCTACCATTAATACTATATTCCGCCAACATATTTGACCTACCAAAATGAACCACTTCACACTTATCTGGGTTGAACTGCATCTGCCACTTCTCACCCCAACTCTGCATCCTATCTATGTCCCTCTGTAACCTCTGACAACCCTCCAAACTAACCACAACACCCCCAACCTTCGTGTCATCCTCAAACTTACTAACCCACCCCTCCACTTCCTCATCCAGGTCGTTTATAAAAATCACAAAGAGTAAAGGTCCCAGTACAGATCCCTGAGGTACACCACTGGTCACCGACCTGCACTCAGAATACAACCCTTCAACGACCACTCTTTGCCTTCTGTGGGCCACCTAGTTCTGGATCCACACTGCAATGTCCCCTTGGATCCCATGTCTCCTCACCTTCTCCATAAACCTCGCGTGGGGTACCTTATCAAACGCTTTGCTGAAATCCATATACACTACATCTACTGCTCTCCCTTAATTGATGTGCTTAGTCACATCCTCAAAAAATTCAATCAGGCTCGTAAGGCAGAACCTGCCCTTAACAGAGCCATGCCAACTATTCCTAATCATATTATACCTCTCCAAATGTTCATAAATTCTGCCTCTCAGGATCTTCTCCATCAGCTTACCAACCACTGAGGTAAGACTCACTGGTCTATAATTTCCTGGGCTATCCCTATGAAATGTCATTAACTCCACGGTGATTTAGGATTAACTTCCTTTAGCATTCATAAGCACCCATTAATAGGGAAGTGTTCATTCATAATAATCTCATTAAAACAGATGTGGTGTTACATGTGGGCTCTCTCCAGTAGGTTCCCAAAGCGCTGAGTGAGCAAGCCCTCTGCTCACCTGTGGATTTCCTTCCCACCTGTCTGCAGGTCATGTGTTGACTTCCAGTGGACGCAGTGATCCAGAGATGACATCTCCCACTTCCATGGATGGGACGAAAAACCTTCCTCCAGATCACCTCTTGTCTTCAGCTACTAAACAGCCCAGTTAGTTGGTAATGAATCATATCCAGAAGGAAAGCCTCGAGAGTATCTAGCCAGACAAGGGGCAGGCAGTGTGAGTGGGCAGACAGATGGATTTAGGAGGGGTGTGATGAAATCTCTGGAACCTCTACAAACTGAGGGGCAGCTCGCTGACCACCTCTTCCCATTTTCCTTTCCAGTCCTGATGAAGTGTCTCAACCCGAAACGTCGACTGTTTATTTCCCTCCATGGATACTGGCTGACCTGCTGAGTTCCTCCAGCATTTTGTGTGTTTCTCCAGGTCCCAGCAGCTGCAGAAGCTCTTGTGTAGAACCAGAATGACAAACAGCCATGGTCCAGGAGTGGGATGAGATGGGGAAGCACATCACAGGCTCCTCAGAACTGCCCAGAATATAACAGGTGGTTATATTCTAAAACAGGAGGAGCACGCACGCACGCACACACGCGCGCACGCGCACGCACGCACGCACGCACACACACACACATGCATGCACGCACATGCACACACACCACACACACAGATACACAGCTACAGACACACAGACACACACACATACACACACGTGCACACACGCACAGGCACACACACACACACACACACAGACATGCACACACACACACGAGCACAGACACACACATACAGATACACACAGAGATGCACACAAGCGCGCGCACTGACACACACTCATGTGCACACAAGCACACTCACACACATGCACACATGCACACACACATTTACACACAAACACACTCACATACACGTGTGCATGCACACACAAACACACCACACACACATGCACACACATGCACACATGCACAGACACACAAACGCACAGACACACACACAGACAGGCGCAACAGACACACATACATGAACAAACACACACACAGACACACATAGATACACAGACAGACACACACAGACACACACACGCAGACACGCACATGCACAGACGTGCACATGCAGACACAGACACGCACAGACACACACACAGACACACACACACGTGCACGTGCACACACACACGCACACACGTGCACGTGCACACACACACTCACACTCACATGCACACACGCACAAGCACACTCGCACACATGTATGCATGCACACATACATGCACACATTTTACACACAAGCACACTCACACACACATGTGTGCATGCACATACACACCACACACACACACGCGCGCGCGTGCACGCACAGACACCCATTCAGTCACACACATCTGCACACTTGCTCCAATTCCATCTTCAAATTCGCCACCAACACCACTGTTGTTGGACGAATCACAGGTGGTGATGAGTCAGTGTACAGGAACGAGATAGGACACCTGGTTGAGTGGTGCCACAACAACAATCTCTCACTCAACATCAGTAAAACTGAAGATCTGATTGTTGACGTCAGGAAGGGCAGGCATGGTGAAAATGCGCCAGTCTACATTGGTGAATCGGCAGGGGAGAGAATCAGCAGCTTTAAATTCCTGGGACAACCTATCCTGGGCCCAGCACACAGATGCAATCACAAGGAAAGCGTGCCAGTTCTTTACTTTCTCAGGAGGTTAAGGAGGTTCGGCTTGTCACCGAACACTCTAACAAACTTGTATAGATGTACTGTTGAAAATGTCCTGACTGGTTGCATCAGGGTCTGGGACGGCAATTCAAATGCGCAGGAACGTAAGAAGCTGCAGGGAGTCGTGGGCTCTGCCCAATACATCACGGGCACATCCCTCCCCACCATCGGGAGTATCTACAGGAGCCGCTGCCTCGAGAAGGCAACGTCCGTCATGCAAGATCCCCACCATCCGGACCGTGCCATCTTCTCACAGCTACCATTGGGCAGGAGGTACAGAAGCCTGAAGTCCCACACCACCAGGTTCAGGAACAGTTACTTCCCTTCAACCATTCGGTTCTTGAACCAACCGGCACAACCCTGATCACTGCAGTTTAGCAACACTATAACCACTCTGATCACTTTGCACTAAAATGAACTTTTTTTTTGTTCTAATTGTGTTCTCTCTTGTAAAAATCATGTATAATTTATGTTTAATTTATGTTTTTCTTGTGAATGCTGCTTATCTAATACTCTGTGCCTATGATGCTGCTGCAAGTTCTTCATTGCACGTGTGCACACATGTAGAATCAGAATCAGGTTTATTATCACTGACTTATGTCATGAAATTTGTTGTTTTCTGGCAGCAGTACAGTGCAAGACATAAAATTACTATAAATTACAAAATAAATAAATAGTGCAAAAGAGGAATAACGAGGTAGTGTTCATGAGTTCATGGACCGTTCAGAAATCTGATGGCGGAGGGGAAGAAGCTGTTCCTGAAATGTTGAGTGTGGATCTTCAGACTCCTGGACCCCCTCCCCGATGGTAGTAATGAGAAGAACGCATGTCCTGGACAGTGAGGGTCCTTAATGATGGATGCCGCCTTCTTGAGGCTCCACCTCTTGAAGATTTCCTCGATGGTGGGGAGGGTTGTGCCCATGATGGAGCTGGCTGAGTCTACAACCCTCTGCAGCTTCTTGTGATCCTGCACATTGGAGCCTTCATACCAGGCTGTGATGCAACCAGTCAGGATGCTTTCCACCATACATCTGTAAAAACTGTAAAAACTTATATGAGTCTTTGGTGACGTACCAAATCTCCTCAAACTCCTAATGAAGTAGAGCCGCTGGTGTGGCTTCCTCGTGATTGCATCAATGTGTTGGGCCCAGGACAGATCGAGATATACTTGTGCATATGATGATAAACTTGACTTTCACACACACACACACACACACACACACACACACACACACACACACACACACACACATACACTCATTAACAAGGAGGTACAGTAGCATGCAAAAGTTTGGGCACCCCGGTCAAAATTTCTGTTACTGTGAATAGCTACGCGAGTAAAAGATGAACTGATTTCCAAAAGGCATAAGGTTAAAGATGACACATTTCTTTAATATTTTAAGCAAGATTACTTTTTTATTTCCATCTTTTACAGTTTCAAAATAACAAAAAAGGAAAAGGACCCAAAGCAAAAGTTTGGGCACCCTGCATGGTCAGTACTTAGTAACACCCCCTTTGGCAAGTATCACAGCTTGTAAACGCTTTCTGTAGCCAGCTAAGAGTCTTTCAATTCTTGTTCGGGGGATTTTCACCCATTCTTCCTTGCAAAAGGCTTCTAGTTCTGTGAGATTCTTGGGCCGTCTTGCATGCACTGCTCTTTTGAGGTCTATCCACAGATTTTCGATGATGTTTAGGTCGGGGGACTGTGAGGGCCATGGCAAAACCTTCAGCTTGTGCCTCTTGAGGTAGTCAATTGTGGATTTTGAGGTGTGTTTAGGATCGTTATCCTGTTGTAGAAGCCATCCTCTTTTCATCTTCAGCTTTTTTACAGATGGTGTGATGTTTGCTTCCAGAATTTGCTGGTATTTAATTGAATTCATTCTTCCCTCTTCCAGTGAAATGTTCCCCGTGCCACTGGCTGCAACACTAGCCCAAAGCTTGATCGATCCACCCCCATGTTTAACAGTTGGAGACGTGTTCTTTTCATGAAATTCTGCACCCTTTTTTCTCCAAACTTTCCTGCGTCCTCACCACAAAATTCAGCATCAGAAGTTTGCAAAGGAACATCTAAACAAGCCTGATGCATTTTGGAAACAAGTCCTGTGGACTGATGAAGTTAAAATAGAACTTTTTGGCCGCAATGAGGAAAGGTATGTTTGGAGAAAAAAGGGTGCAGAATTTCATGAATGTTTTGTCATGGCCCTCACAGTCCGACGACCTAAACATCATCGAAAATCTGTGGATAGACCTCAAAAGGGCAGTGCATGCAAGACGGTCCAAGAATCTCACAGAACTAGAAGCCTCTTGCAAGGAAGAATGGGCTAAAATCCCCCGAACAAGAATCGAAAGACTCTTAGCTGGCTACAGAAAGCGTTTACAAGCTATGATACTTGCCAAAGTGGGTGTTACTAAGTACTGACCATGCAGGGTGCCCAAACTTTTGCTTTGGGTCCTTTTCCTTTTTTGTTATTTTGAAACTGTAAAAGATGGAAATAAAAAAGTAATCTTGCTTAAAATATTAAAGAAATGTGTCATCTTTAACCTTATGCCTTTTGGAAATCAGTTCATCTTTTACTCGCGTAGCTATCCACAGTAACAGAAATTTTGACCAGAGGTGCCCAAACTTTTGCATGCCATTGTACAAATTTAACACCATCCTTCCCTCCACACTCCCAAAACTTTCTCCCCTCTTCACACCCTCCCCGTTCTCTCTCTCTCCCAATCCACTATTTCTCCTTCTCCCCCATCTCCCCTCACTCACCTGCTAAACCCCACCCTCCACACACCCCACCTAGTTCCAACTCCATTGTCTCCTTCCCAGTCCACACTGTTTCTGCTCTTTACCACTGGGATTGGGGGAAATTAGTTGACTTAATGTGAACTTGACAGTAGTCCCATGATGAAACTTGCTGAGCACTTTTTGGTTTCTTTTAGGAAGTCTGTGAGCTTTGAATAGCATTAGCCCCTAATTATTGTTTAACGAACCTCTGGCAAGATAGCCTCATTTTAATGTATATGGGTTGCACTTTTCTGAGCTATAAATATTTCAAACCACATTGGATTTTAAAATAATTTTTAAAATGTTGATTTATGATATTTCAGTTTCTAATTTAATTTGTGATTGTGTTCCAATATTCACTTATTGCTTTGTAAACTGTTTAAAAAATTAATTAAAACTTGTTCTTTTGCTTCCTGGTTTGCTGTGTGAGGATTCTCTCATGTGATTGGTTGCTGAATCGGTGAGGTTCCAGCTGTTGTCAGCAGGGATCCCATTGATCTGATGTGAGCAGCAAGTGATGTCTCCAAAGATTGGATGCACGGAGATCACTGGATCTCCAAGGGCGATGGTGAACCATGTTGCTGCCAAGCGATCTGGGCCATTCTGGGCCTCTTCTTCCTGCCAAAGGGGATTCTCCGCATTACAATCCACCAGGGACCTTCCTGCCCACCCCTGCAGCTCTCTCTGTTCCTGTACAGAGCCTGCACCCTGTTGCAGCCTCCTCTCCTACCCACCTCTGTGTTGCACCAAAGCTCCTCACAGGCCGTGAACCTGGAGGTCTAGCAGTGGGGGTTCCTGCAACAGTTGGGCAGCGGCCGTTCAACATACGCCCCATCCTGGCCGTCTGGTGTAGGCTGCTCACACACTAACAGGGCACTACGTCTTTTTTCAGTCTGTGTGTGTGTGTTCAACACCAGCACAGTCCTGGGGCACTACACCAGAGGGTCGGTGTCCTGGCTAACGGTTCCTGCTCTCAGGGTCAGCCAATCTCTCTTAAAGTTCCTCCCCACAACATCTGGAGAAAGCATTGCCCTACCTCTCCCCCCAACCAACCCTGGCCTGACAAATCCCTTGCTACTCATCACTCCCTCCTTGTGTCTCAGACATTGTACCTGATCCCCTGATCTCCTCCCAGGTTGATCGCCCATTACCCCACCGACAGGTCTGGGGTCATGTAGCCGGGCCAGGAAAGATGGCAGGGTTACTCTGCAGGTGTTAGGGAACCAGAGTTTTACAGCATTGGTATCATTTCATGGCTGTGGTTACTGAAACTAAACGTCACTGAGAAACTCGCTGGATGAAGATGGGAGTTGAACCCCAGTCTCTTCTGACTCATGTACATCCTCATGCAGGGAGTTTCTCAGTGATATTTGTGAATCTTGGAATTCTACCCCCCACCCTCCACTCCCCAGGGGCTGAGATGCTGAGCGGTTGGACATCAGTAACCTTTGGGCACTGAACGAATGAGGAATATCGAGCTGAGCAGAAGGATGATGAGAGTAAAGGTAGGACTGATTAGAGGCAAAGGTGGGAAGCTGTGCCTGGAAGCTGTGGAAGTGGGTGAGATTCTCAATGAATACTTCTCTTCAGTATTCACCAAGGAGAGGGGCCTTGATGACGCCGAGGATAGTGTTGGTAAGGTTAATATCAAGAGAAAGCATGTTGATATCAAGAGAAAGGATGTGTTGGAGCTGTTAGAAAATATTAGGACAGATAAGTCCCCAGGGCCTGACGGAATATTCCCCAGCCTGCTCCACGAGGCGAGGGAGGAGATTGCTGAACCGTTGGCCGGGATCTTTGAATCCTCATTGTCCACGGGAATGGTACAGGAGGATTGGAGGGTGGCGAATGTTGTCCCCTTATTCAAAAAAGGTAGTAGGGATAATCCAGGGAATTACAGACCAGTGAGCCTTACGTCTGTGGTGGGCAAACTGTTGGAAAGGATTCTTAGAGCTAGGATCTATGAGCATTTAGAGAATCATGGACTGATCAGAGACAGCCAGCATGGCTTTGTGAAGGGCAGATCATGTCTCACAAGCCTGATAGGGTTCTCTGAGAAGGTGACCAGGAAGATTGATGAGGGTAGTACAGTGGATGTGGTCTACATGGATTTTAGTAAGGCGTTTGACGAGGTTCCACTTGGTAGGCTTCTTCAGAAGGTCAGAGGGCATGGGATCCAGGAAGGCTTGGCCGTGTGGATTCAGAATTGGCTTGCCTGTAGAAAGCAGAGGGTTGTGGTGGAGGGAGTCCATTCAGATTGGAGGGCTGTGACTAGTGGTGTCCCACAAAGATCGGTTCTGGGACCTCTACTTTTTGTGATTTTTATGAATGACTTGGATGAGGGGGTAGAAGGGTGGGTTAGCAAGTTTGCAGACGACACAAAGGTAGGTGGTGTTGTGGATAGTGTGGAGGGCTGTAGGAGATTGCAGAGGGATATTGATAGGATGCAGAGCTGGGCTGAGAAGTGGCAGATGGAGTTCAATCCAGAGAAGTGTGAGGTGGTACACTTTGGAAGGACAAACTCCAAGGCAGAGTACAAGGTTAATGGCAGGATTCTGGGCAGTGTAGAGGAGCAGAGGGATCTGGGGGTTCATATTCACAGATCACTGAAAGTTGCCTCGCAGGTGGGTAGGGTAGTTAAGAAAGCTTATGGGATGTTAGCTTTCATAAGTCGTGGGATCGAGTTTAAGAGCCGCGAGGTAATGATGCAGCTCTATAAAACTCTGGTTAGACCACACTTAGAGTACTGTGTCCAGTTCTGGTCGCCTCATTATAGGAAGGATGTGGAAGTGTTGGAAAGGGTGCAGAGGAGATTTACCAGGATGCAGCCTGGTTTGGAGAGTATGGATTATGAGGAGAGACTAAGGGAGCTAGGGCTGTTCTCATTGGAGAGAAGGAGGATGAGAGGAGACATGATAGAGGTGTACAAAATATTAAGAGGAATAGATAGAGTGGACAGCCAGCGCCTCTTTCCCAAGGCACCAATGCTCAATACAAGAGGACATGGCTTTAAAGTAATGGGTGGGAAGTTCAAGAGAGATATCAGAGGGAGGTTTTTCACCCAGAGAGTGGTTGGTGCATGGAATGTGCTACCTGGGGTGGTGGTGGAGGCTGATACATTGGACAAGTTCAAGAGATTGTTAGATAAGCATATGGAGGAATTTAAGTTAGAGGGATATGTGGGAGGAAGGGGTCAGATAGTCTTAGGCGAGGTTGAAAGATCGGCACAACATGGTGGGCCAAAGGCCTGTATTGTGCTGTATTGTTTTATGATTCTATGGTTCTGTGAGACTCGAACTTGGTGACTAGCAGGGAAGGGCTGAATGGGCTGATCCTGCTGCTCTTTCTTTATTCTGAAGGACCTGTGTTTGAACCCCATGCTGGTGTCTATCAGAAGCAGATATTTCTGGCAGTATTGTACTGATACAGACAGCGTGGTCCCTGTCAGCCTGTATTGCAGCCCCAGCCACCATCAGTGCAGAGGGGCTCTGCTCCCTGCAGGTGGGACAGGGTTTGAAACCAACTCTCTGGAACTTGGCTGGGCAGATTCTGCTCTGTGCCACGAGCCTTTCTCTCACAGCTCCTTCTACTTTAATTAAATCTCTGTGCAAATATCAGCTTCTTGGCTGCAGCTCAAATCTTTAACATTTCCAATTAGTTACCATTAGCAGGATGAATACATTTATTAGCAATTGCTTTGTGAATATTTAGGCAATGATATTAAATACTTAAGCCACAACTTTGAAATGATGATATAAGTCAAAGGACACTGTGACTTTTATATTTTTAGATCCTCTTCCCTTCCTGCTTTCTTTATATGGAACACCATCCCACTCAGGTCAATCCCGTTTCCACACATCCTGAAACACACAGGTGAAAACTACCACGTTTGTGGTATCTCCATTGGCAGAAGATTGGGACCAAATCCCATGCCCACCCCCTGTGGGTGCAGAGAGAACTGCTGAACCTGTTATAAAACACAGAGTCACACAGCACAGAAACAGGCCCTTCGGCCCATTGCATCCATGCCAACCCTCATGCCTATCTATACTGGTCCCACTTCGCTGCATTAACTCCCTCTCCCTCTGTGCCCTGCTCATTTAAGTACCTGTCCAGATGCCCCTTAAATGTTGCTGTTCCTGCCTCGTCCTCCTCCTCCCCAGCAGCTCATTCCAGATACCAACTACTCTGTGTGGAAAATCTACCCCTCCGGACCCCTTTAAACCTCCTCACTCTCACTATAAACCCAAGACCTCTAATTTTAGACACCCTTACCATGGGAAACAGACTCTGGCTATCTACCCTGTCTGTACCTCTCACAATTTTAGATACCTCTGTCATCTCGCCTCTCCTTCGCTCCAGGGAAAAGTCCCAGCCTATCCAAGCTCTCTTTGTAACTGAAGCCCTCCAATGCAAGCAACATCTTAGTGAATCATTTCTGCACCCTCGAGCTGCTTACTCACATCCTTCCTGTAGTGTGGTGATCAGAAGGGCACACAGTGCTCCAAGTGTGGTCTCACCAACATTTTGTACAACTGTAACATGATGTTCCAACCCCTGTTCTCAGTGCTTCAACCAATGAAGGCAAACATGCCATACACCTTCTTCACCACTCTGCCCACCTGTGTTTCTGCTTTCAGGGAACCATGCACTTGTACCCTAAGGTCTGTCTGTTCAACAACACTCCCCAGGACCCTGCCATTCACTTTGTAAGTCTTGCCCTGGTTTAACTTTCCAAAGTGTATCACTTCACATTTGTCTGAGTTAAGTTTCATTTGCCTACGATTTGGGACTTGTCAAAGGCCTTGCTACAGTCCCCTCCCTGAACTCACCAGCTTCCATGTCATTCTCCATGGTAAAAACAGATGAGAATATCCACTTGAGACTTCGCCCATCTCCCGTGGCTCCACACATAGATTACAACACTGATCCTTATGGGGACCTACTCTCTCCATAGTTAACCTTTTATCTTACTTATAGAAACTTTTAGGATTCTCCTTTATATTATCATCCTCCTGATTTCCTTCTTGAGTTAAGAAGGCATATGGTGTATTGTCCTTCATCAATCGTGGAATTGAATTTAGGAGCTGAGAGGTAATGTTACAGCTATATAGGACCCTGGTCAGACCCCACTTGGAGTACTGTGCTCAATTCTGGTCGCCTCACTATAGGAAAGATGTGGAAGCCATAGAAAGGGTGCAGAGGAGATTTACTGTAGGAACCATAGAACATAGAACCATAGAACAATACACCACAATACAGGCCCTTCAGCCCACCATGTTGTGCCGCCCTTCAAACCACACTTACGACTATCTAACCCCTTCCTCCCACATATCCCTCTATCTTAAATTCCTCCATATGCTTATCCAACAACCTCATGAACTTGTCCAATGTATCAGCCTCCACCACCACCCCAGGCAGCGCATGCCATGCACCAACCATTCTCTGGGTGAAAACCCTCTCTCTGACATCACCCTTGAACTTCCCACCCATTACCTTAAAGCCATGTCCTCTCGTTTTGAGCATTGGTGCCCTGGGAAAGAGGCGCTGGCTGTCCACTCTATCTATTCCTCTTAATATCTTGTATACCTCTATCATGTCTCCCCTCATCCTCCTCCTCTCCAATGAGAACAGCCCCAGCTCCTTTAGTCTCTCCTCATAATCCATACTCTCTAATCCAGGCAGCATCCTGGTAAATCTCCTCTGCACCCTTTCCAACGCCTCCACATCCTTCCTATAATGAGGCGACTAGAATTGGACACGGTACTCTAAGTGTGGTCTAACCAGAATTTTGTAAAGCTACATCATTACTTCGCGGCTCTTAAACTCGATCCCACGACTTATGAAAGCTAACATCCCATAAGCTTTCTTAACTACCCTATCCACCTGCGAGGTAACTTTCAGTGATCTGTGAATATGAACCCCCAGATCCCTCTGCTCCTCAACACTGCCCAGAATCCTGCCATTTACCTTGTACTCCACCTTGGAGTTTATCCTTCCAAAGTGTACCACCTCACACTTCTCTGGATTGAACTCCATCTGCCACTTCTCAGCCCAGCTCTGCATCCTATCAATATCCCTCTGCAAGCTTCAACAGCCCTCCACACTATCCACAACACCACCAATCTTTGTGTCATCTGCAAACTTGCTAACCCAGCCTTCCACCCCCTCATCTAAGTCGTCAATAAAAATCACAAAAAGTAGAGGTCCCAGAACCAATTCCTGCAGGACACCACTAGTCACAGCCCTCCAATCTGAATGCACTCCCTCCACCACAACCCTCTGCTTTCTACAGGCAAGCCAATTCTAAATCGACACGGCCAAGCTACCCTGGATCCCTTGCCCTCTGACCTTCTGAAGAAGCCTACCATGCGGAACCTTGTCAAACGCCTTACTAAAATCCATGTAGACCACATCCACTGCACTACCCTCATCAATCTTCCTGGTCACCTCCTCAAAGAACCGTATCAGGCTTGTGAGGCAAGATCTTCCCTTCACAAAGCCATGCTGGCTGTCCCTAATCAGTTCATGATTCTCCAATTGCTCATAGATCCAATCTCTTAGAATCCTTTCCAACAGCTTACCCACCACAGACGTAAGGCTCACCGGCCTGTGATTCCCTGGACTATCCCTCCTACCTTTTTTGAATAAGGGGACAACATTCACCACTCTCCAATCCTCGTGGACAACGAGGACTCAAAGATCCGAGCCGACAGTTCAGCAATCTCCTCCCTCGCCTCGTGGAGCAGGCTGGGGAACATTCCGTCAGGCCCCGGGGACTTATCTGTCCTAATATTTTCTAACAGCTCCAACACATCCTTTCTCTTGATATCTACATACTCTAGAACATTACCCTCACCAACACTGTCCTCAGCGTCATCAAGACCCCTCTCCTTGGTGAATACTGAAGAGAAGTATTCATTGAGAACCTCACCCACTTACACAGCTTCCAGGCACATCCTTTGACATTTGTCTTTAATCAGACCTAGCTTTACCCTAGCCATCCTTCTGCTCTTTACATACGAGAAAAAAGCCTTAGGATTCTCCTTAACCCTACTCACTAAAGCCTTTTCACGTCCCCTTCTCACTCTCCTCAGCCCTTTCTTAAGCTCCTTCCTTGCTACTCTATATTCCTCACGAGCCCTGTCCGATCTTTGCTGCTTACACCTTATGTATGCTGACTTCTTCTTCCAAACTAGTTGTTCCACCTCTCTTGTCACCCATGGTTCCTTCACCCTGCCATTCCTTCTCTGCCTCACCAGGACAAATTTATCCCTAACATCCTGCAAGAGATCCCTGAACATCGACCACATCTCTATAGTACATTTCCCTTCAAAAATGTCATCCCAATTTACACTCCCAAGTTCTCACCTTATAGCCTCATAATTCGCCTTTCCCCAATTAAATATCTTCCCATCCTCTTTGCTCCTATCCCTGTCCATGACAATTCTAAAGGTTATGGAGCAATGGTCACTGTCCCCCAAATGCTCACCCACCGATAGATCTGTCACCTGACCCGGTTCATTACCTAAAACTAGATCTAATATGGCATTCCCTCTAGTCGGCCTGTCAACATACTGTGTCAGGAATCCATCCTGGACACAATTAACAAACTGCGCCCTGTCTAAACCCTTGGCACTAAGTAGGTGCCAATCAATATTTGTATAGTTGAAGTCTCCCATTATAATAACCCTGTTATTTTCAGATCTCTCCAAAAACTGCCTCCCAATCTGCTCCTCAGTATCCCTACTGCTACTGGGGGGCCTATAGAATACTTCCAGGAGGGTAACTGCCCCTTTCTTGTTCCTAACTTCCACCCATATTGACTCTAGAGGGGATCCTTCTACATTATCTACCCTTTCTGCAGCTGTAACTGTGTCCCTGACCAGTATCGCTACCCTTCCTCCTCTTCTTCCCACCTCCCTATCCCTATTAAAACACTGAAAACCAGGAATATTCAATATCCATTCCTGCCCTGATGTCAGCCATGTCTCTGTAATAGCCACAATATCATAGTCCCATGTACTTATCCAAGCTCTCAGTTCATCTCCCTTATTCCTGATGCTTCTCGCATTCAAGTAAATGCACTTTAGCCCATCCACCTTACTACTTTTGTAGCCTGGACTCTGCTTCTCCTTCCTCAAAGCCTCTCTACCTGTCAGATCTGACTTTTCCCCATCCCCTTCTTCCTCTGACCTACTCCTCCGGTTCCCTTCCCCCTCGCAATCTAGTTTAAACCCTCCTGAACCACCCTAGCAAACCTGGCCGCAAGGATATTGGCCCCCCTCAAGTTTGTGTGTAACCCGTCCTCTCTGTACAGGTCCCACCTTCCCCAGAAGAGATCCCAATGATTCAAAAATCTAAAACCCTCCCTCCTGCACCAACTTCTCAGCCACACATTTATTTGCCATCTCCTCCTATTCCTACCTTCACTATTGTGTGACACTGGCAGCAATCTCGAGATCGCTACCCTCGAGGTCCTGTCCTTCAACCTTCTGCCTAGCTCGATAAACTCACTTTTCAGGACTTCATCCCTCTTCCCACCTACGTCATTGGTACCAACATGAACCACGACTTCTGGCTGTTCTCCCTCCCGCTCTAGAATCCTGTGGACCCGATCAGTGACATCCCGGACCCTGGCACCTGGGAGGCACATACCATCCGGGATTCATGCTCACTGCCACAGAACCTCCTATCTGTTTCCCTGACTATCGAGTCCCCTATCACTACTGCCTTCCTTTTCTCCCTTCCCTTCTGAGCAGCAGGACCGGTCCCAGTGCCACTGACCCCGGCAGGTCATCTCCCTCAACAGCCTCCAAAGCAGAAAACCTGTTACTGAGGGGAACAACCTCCGGGGTCCTGTGCTCTATCTGCCTGTACATTTTCTTTTTCCTTTTCCCTCCCCTGACAGTCACCCTTCTATCTACTTCCTGGACTCCAGAATTACCTGCTCTAAGGGGAGTGACTGTCTCCTTATGTACAGTATCTACAAAACTCTCCCCCTCCCTGATATTGCGCAGTGTTTGAAGCTGCAACTCCAGCTCATCGATTGTGAGCTGAAGTTCCTCCAGCCTCAAGCACTTACTGCAGATGTGGCCATTGTGGACCGCAGTAAGGTCCATGAGCTCCCACATCAAGCAGCTGCAGCACACCACCGTGTCCTCCATCAGAATTAACACCTTTTCTTTTCCCTCAAGTTTTTCCTACTTAAATATTTATCACAGATAACAAGTAAACCTTTCCTTTACCTACCTACCAGCTACTCACCTGCCTTGCCCCTTTACGCCAAAGCCCCTTAAGCCAAAGCCCAACCACTCTGCTCCCTCTCACTCCGCTGCCCGCTCCAACGCTGCCCGCTGGATATGGCAGTTTGCTTTTTAAACAGCCCGTGCCGCGCCTGCGCAGTCCAGCCCCCACTCTTCCCGACTAAAACTTATAGTAACACTTAAAAAAGAACCTTATAAAAATCTAACATTAATAATCACAACCTTATTAAAAACTAACCCTTATAATTAAAACCCTATTAAAAAATAGATAAAAAAGTAAAACTTAAAACTTATCTGCTCCAAAGTCTTCCGAAGCGAAACCCACGAAGCCTCCGAAGTTTTTTTTTCTCTCCGCTTTTTCAAGGATTTACAAGGATGTTGCCAGGATTGGGGAGCATGCCTTATGAAAACAGGCTGAGTGAACTCGGCCTTTTCTCCTTGGAGCGACGGAGGATGAGGGGGGAGCCTGACAGAGATGTATAAGATGATTGATCGTGTGGATAATCAGAGGCTTTTTCCCAGGGCTGAAATGGTTGCCACAAGAGGACATAGGTTTAAGGTGCTGGGGAGTAGGTACAGAGGAGATGTCAGGGGTTAAGTTTTTTACTCAGAGGGTGGTGGGTGCGTGGAAGGGGCTGCCGGCAACGGTGGTGGAGGCTCATACGATAGGGTCTTTTAAGAGATTTTTGGGTAGGTACATGGAGCTGAGAAAAATAGAGGGTTATGGGCAAGCCTAGTAATTTCTAAGGTAGGGACATGTTCAGCACAGCTTTGTGGGTCGAAGGGCCTGCATTGTGCTGTAGGTTTTCTATGTTTCTATGTTTCTATGAGTGGAGCCCAACATCCCTTGTACTGCTCAAGGGACGGGCAAGATCCCAGCTGTATATACTTGTCTCCTTTCACCTGACAATAGCCTTAATACTTCTCATCAGCCAAGGTTCTCTAATCTTCCAGCCTCACCCTACACTCCAACAGGAACAGTCTGATCCTGACCTCTCCTTATCTCACTTTTAAAAGCCTCTCACTTGCCTTCACATGTAAACACCCTCTCCCAATCAATTTTTGAGAGTTCCTGTCTGATGCCGTCAAAATTAACCTTTGCCCCAATTTAGGACTTTAACTTGAAGACCAGCCCGATCCTTTTCTATAACAACTTGAAAACTTATAGAATTATGGTCACTGGTCCCAAGGTGCTCCCCCACTTGCCCAGCCCCATTTCCTTAGAGGAGGTCAAGTGTTGCCCCCTGTCGAGTAGGATCATCAACAGACTGCTCCAGAAAGCTTCCCTGGATGCACTGAACAACTTCTGCCCATTCCACTCCCTCAACATTAAGGCAATTCCAGTCAATATTGGGGAAGTTAAAATCACTTAGTATTGCAACTCCATTTTCCTACAGCTGTCTGTGACCTCCCTACACGTGTGTTCTTCTATTTCCTGCTGACTTTTGGGGACCTCTCGTACTATCCCATCAAAGTGATCATTCCCTGCTTATTCCTAAATTCTACCCACATGACACTCCCTCGGAACATTCAGCTGCCAGTCCTGCCCATCCCTCAACCATGTTTCTGTCCCAGCTAAAAAATTCCAGCCCCATGTACCGATCTGTGCTTTTTTATCTGCCTGACCTGTCAGGCTTCTTGCATTAAAATAAATACGTTTTTCACTGTCAGGCCTTCCCTGCTCCCTGCCCCTCCCTGCCCTGCCCCTCCCTGCCCTGCCCCTCCCTGCCCTGCTCCTCCCTGCCCCTCCCTGCTCCTGCCTCCCTGTCCTGCCCCTCCTTGCCCTACTCCTCTCTGCCCTGCCCTGCCCCTCCCTGCCCTGTCCTACCCCTCCCTACCCTACCCTTTCTGCCCTGTCCTGCCCCTCCCTGCCCTGCTCCTCTCTGCCCTGCCCCTCCCTGCCCTGCTCCTCCCTGCCCTGCCCCTCCCTGCTCTGCCCCTCCCTGCCCTGCTCCTCCCTGCCCTGCCCCTCCCTGCCCTGCTCCTCCCTGCCCTGTCCTGCCCCTCCCTGCCCTGCTCCTCCCTGCCCTGCCCCTCCCTGCCCTGCTCCTCCCTGCCCTGCCCCTCCCTGCTCTGCTCCTTTCTGCCCTGCTCCTCTCTGCCCTGCCCCTCCCTGCTCTGCTCCTTTCTGCCCTGCGCCTCTCTGCCCTGCCCCTCCCTGCCCTGCTCCTCTCTGCCCTGCCCCTCCCTGCTCTGCTCCTTTCTGCCTTGCCGACTGAACTTGCTCACTTTAACTTCCTCATCTGCCGCACTGGATCCCAGCCCCTGCACCAGCAAATCTCCTCACAAGGATATTGGGCCTTCTCCAGTTCAGGTGCAAACTGTCTCTCTTGTACAGGTCATCTCTGCCCCAGAGGAGATGCCAATGGTCCAAGAATCTAAATCCCTGCCCCTGCGTCAACTCCTCAGCCACACATTCATCTGGCCTGTCCTCCTCTTCCCACCTTCACTAACACGGAGTCATCCAGAGATTATAACCTTACAGCTCCTGCTCTTTAACCCCCTGCCTAACTCCCGATATTCACTCTGCAGGACCTCATCTCTCTTCCTGCCTCTGTCGTTAGTACCAATATGACCCATGACCTCTGGCTGCTCACCCTCCCCTTTCAGGATATCTTGACTCTGGCACCACAGAGGAAATGCCCCATCTTGGAGTCTCAGTCATGGCCACATAGCCTGTCTGTGCCCCTGACCCTATAGTGTCCCCTATCACTCCCACTCACCCGGCCATACAACTGCCACTGGTCTGGTTCTTGCTGTTGCTCTTCCCTGAGAGGCTAATTCCCCGACAGTGTCAAAAACAGTCCACCTGTAAGAGGGAGCAACAGCCACAGGAGACTCCGGCACTGCCTGCCTGCCCCTCCCAGCAGACCCCATCTACCTGGCTGAACCTGGGGGGTGAACACCTGCCTGAATCTCCCACCTGTAACCCTCTGTGCCTCCTACATCTCCTCAGTGAGTCCAACTGCCACTCCAACTGATCCATGGATCTGAGCGGAGCTACAGATGGACACACTTCCTGCAGGTAGTTATCAGAGACACGTGACTGCTCTGATCTGCCACATCTCACACAAGGAGCACACACTCCTCTGATTGCCATTTATACCTCTGTGGTAAGTACAGCCTTAAAAGAAGGATGAAGGAAGGATCTAACCTCGACTTACTGTTGCCACTTGCCTCCTCACTAAAGCTGCTGCACTTTGACCTCAAGCTGCACTAGAGCTTGCCTCCCTGTTATGTGCTGGAACTTATTTGTTGGGCCTGCAGTTGGAAAGAGCTGTTAACGTTTGCTTGCTCAGCCTTTTTAAAGTTCCCTCCTTGATCCGCTCACTGGGCCTGTTGGGAAGTAAAAGCAAATGGGAGTGGTACCATAACCGTGGGGAGGATCTGGAACATGAAGCGGTGGCGTTAGCCGTGATGTGGAGCTTTACACTTTCCCTTTTACCAGAACGTTTAAGTCCCAGCCCAAAGACTCAGGCACATGGTGCAGGCTGGCACTGAAGAGTGACAGCAATGTCAGTGACATCATCTCAAAGCAGGAGATCGCCCCTCAGAGCTCACGGGCAAAGTTACCTCTCAACCTAAAATCAGAATCAGGTTTATTATCACTGACATATGTTGTGAAATGTGTTGTTCTGCGGCAGCAGTGCAGTGCAAGACATAAAGACATAAAAATTACTATAAGTTACAAAAATAAATAAATAGTGCAAAAGAGGAATAATGAGGTAGTGTTCATGGATTCATGGACCGTTCAGAAATCTGATGGCGGAGGGGAAGAAGCTGTTCCTGAGTCATTGAGTGTGGGTCTTCAGGCTCCTGTATCTCCTCCCCAATGGTAGTAACGTGAAGAGGGCATGTCCTGGGTGGTGAGGGTCCTTAGTGATGGATGCCGCCTTCTTGAGGTACTGCCTCTTGAAGATGTCCTCGATGGTGAGGAGGGCTGTGCCTGTGATGGAGCTGGCTGAGTCCACAACCCTCTTCAGCCTCTTTCAATCCTGCACATTGGATCCTCCGTACCAGGCGGTGATGCAACCAGTCAGAATGTTCTCCACCGTACATCTATAGAAATTTGTAAGAGTCTTTGGTGACACACCAAATCTCCTCAAACTCCTAATGAAGTAGAGCCGCTGGCATGCATCTTCATGATTGTATCAATGTGTTGGGCCCAGGATAGATCCTCTGAGATGTTGAAACCGAGGAACTTGAAGCTGTTCACCCTTTCCTCCGCTGACCCCGCAATGAGGACTGGTGTGTGTTCTCCCAACTTCCCCTTCCTGAAGTCCACAATCAATTCCTTGATTTTGCTGACATTGAGTGCGAGGTTGTTGTCGCAACACCACTCAACCAGCCGACCTATCTCACTCCTGTATGTCGTCTCATCGCCATCTGAGATTCTGCCAACAACAGTGGTGTCATTGGCAAATGTATAGATGTGCCGAGCCACACAGTCATGAGTGTAGAGGGAGTAGAACTGTGGGCTAAGCATGCATCCTTGAAGTGTGCCTGTGTTGATCGTCAGTGAGGAGGAGATGTTATCACCTATCCATACTGACTGTGGTCTCCCGATGAGGAAGTGGAGGCTCCAGCTGCAGAGGGAGAACATCATCATGTCACTGCTCGTTGTGGCACGTAGTGTAGCAGTTAGCGTAACGCTACTACAGCGCCAGCGACCTGGGTTCAATTCCTGCTGCTGTCTGTAAGGAGATTTTACGTTCTCCCTGTGTCTGTGTGGGTTTCCTCCGGGTGCTCTGGTTTCCTCCCACATTCCAAAGATGTACAGATTAGGAGCTGTGGGCATGTTATGTTGGTGCCAGAAGCATGGCGACACTTGCGGGCTGACCCCAGCACATTCTCAGTAATGCAAAAAGATGCATTTCGCTGTGTGTCTCAATGTACATGTGACTAATAAATAAATGCCTTATCTTATCTTAGACCGTGCACATATTGTCTCCTGTGTTAGCGACAGCACAACAACCACACATCGACAGTCATTGGTCTGTGAAGGTGAAGGCTGCAAAAGGTGCTACAGAAATGCAAGTCTTTTCTTTTCTCTTGTTCAATGAGATGGAAAGTGGGAGTTCAAATCCCAAACTGAGTCCTTGCCAGTACAGCAGTAGATGCATTCTGAATCCACCCAGCGTAGGAATCTCTCTGCCACAGTGGCCATGAGTTGTAATTTTACCAACTCCAGCTTTGGTTATCCCAGTGACGGAGAACTCAGGGCCTGCCATCAGAGTTGGTTCACTCCTTGTTAAGGCAGGTGCTGGTAATCAGCATCTTGATTGTAGGTTGAGTCACTGCAGTCAGTGTGAGGGAGCTGAGTGTTTACGTTCACATCCCTCTACCTTCAAGTGGCAAAGCCTAAAAGCTTGTTGTTCAATGTTCCTGTGAAGCACCTTGGAATCTTCTACCACATTCCCCACAGTGATTCCCCCTGTGTTGGTAACCCTGGCCAGCCTCTGCACCCACCATGTTCTTAATTAGAAATCGAAACAGAGTAGGTCAAATGATTGCCCCAGCTCAGTCAGACCATGGCTGACCCCCACCTTGTCCTCCTTCCTGCACCATCACCGTATCAGTTGATTCCCTTCATGTCCAAAACGCTGTCAGTTTCATTCTTGAATAGGTGCAGACATAGAGTCACAGAGCAGGACAGCACAGAAACAGGCCCTTCGGCCCACCTGTCCATGCTGACCTTTCTGCCCATCTACACTGATCCCACTTGCCTGCATTAGGTCCGTATCCATCTATGCCTCGTCTGCTGAAGTGTCTGTTCAAATGCTCTGAAACTTAACAATTGTATGTGATTCCACCACCATTCACTGGCAGCGTTCATTGAGTAAAATAAAACTTTCCCTCAAATCCAGGTTGTCACTGTCTATGGATTTCATAATCTTATCTACATTCATGAGGCCACTACTCAGCTTCCTTAACTCCAGGGGTAACAAGCCCATCCTGTCCAATCTCTTCCCATAACTAAAGTCCTCCAATCCAGGCAACATCCTGGGGAATCTCCTCTGCACCTTCTCCAGCGCAACCACATCCTTCCTGCAGTGTGGTGACCAGAAATGCCCACAGTGCTCCAGCTGTGACCTAACCAGTGTTTTGTACAGTTACAATATAATGCCCAACTCCGATGTTCTGTGCCTCAGTCCTCTGAAATAATAAACTTCAAAGATGTTCAACCCTCTGTGTAAAGACGTTTCACCTTATCTCAGTCCGAAAAGGTGAATGACTTGTTCTGAAAATGGATCTGTTATCTCTAGACTGTCCAACTGAATGTAACAGCTTCTTGTCTGCCCTGTCTATCCCTCTCAGGATCACCTGTCTCTCAAGGAGATCACCTCTGATTATTCTAAACATCTCCTTGAAGCATAGATCAATTCTGCTCAATCTCTCCGCACAGAATAATCACTTCAGCACTGGAATCGACCGAGTGAACCTATGTTAATTTGCATCCAACACAGGTCAATCCTTCCTTAGAGATGGATACCTTATCTGTAGACAGTACCAGGTGCAGTCCCTGTATGGTCTCAGCAAGACCTCCAGTCTATTATATTGCAGCTCTCTTATAATAAAGGCCAACAGACCAGCTGCCTTCCAAATCGTTTCCTGACCCATATGTTTGCTCCCTGAACCCGTCTGTGCATCACAGTGACTGAATCAAGGTTGCTGCTTGTGTTGCCTGAACATTTGACACAATGCCCACTCCATCTTCTTTCAACGTCTCTCCTCTGCTGTCCAAGAGTGGGGTGAGGGCCTGGTTCTTTTCTTGTCTAATTAATCATAACCATGTTGATTTTGCCTGATTACCTTGAATTTTTCTCAGTGTTCCGTTACATTATCTTCAATAAAGGCTTCTTACATTTTCCCACTGACAGATGTTGAGCTCCTGATTTGTCTCATGGGAATGTCTCTATTCTGTGTATTCCGAAAGATCCTCTTAAATATCTCCACTTAATCTCAACTGACCTAACCTCATTCCCTGGTTCGCTTTAGCTAGCTCTGTTTTCAAGGCTTCAGAATTATCCTTCTTGAACTTTGAAACACCAGACTTGGACCCAGCTTTCTCTCCCTCAAACTGAATGTAAAATTGAATCATGTAATGATTGCTGCCACTCAGGGTGCCTTCACTGTGAGATCATTCATTAACCCTGTCTCCATGACGTCCCTCCATGACGTACTCCTTTTCTGTAGCTGTGATACTATCCCTGATCAGCAATGCCACTCCCTCCTCTTTTACCTCCCTCCCTATCCCATTTGAAACATCTAAACCCCGGAACATCAGGCAGCCAATTCTGCCCTTGCAACAGCTACGTCTTTGTAATTGCCACAACATCATAATGCCACGTACTGATCCGTGCTCTGAGTTCATCAGCCTTATTCTTAACACTTCTCACATTGAACACATTTCAACCCATACAACTGTCTGTATTTATGACTGATCCACTGCCTATCCTTCCTCACGGTCTCTCTGCACATTGCATCTACCTTTACACCAACTGCTCCATCATCTGACCCAACACTGGTTCCTATCCCCCTGCCAACCTAGTTTAAACCCTCCCCAACAGCTCCAGCAAATCTGCCTACAAGGACGTTGGTCCCTCTCGAGTTCAAATGTAACCCCTCCCTTTTGTACAGGTTGTACCTTCCCCAGAAGAGATCCTATTGATTCACAAATCTGAAACCCTGCCCCCCTGCACCAAATCTTCAGCCACGCACTCATCTGCCATGTCGTCCTATTCTTACCCTCACGGCCACGTGGCACAGGCAGCAATCCAGAGATTACCAAAGTTCATGTCCTGCTTCTTAGCTTCCTTCCTATCTCCCTATATTCTCTTCTCAGGACCTCATCCCTTATCCTATCGATGTTGTTGGCACCATGTTGCTACTCTCCTCCCCCCTTAAGAATGCTGTGGACTTATTCTGAGACGTCCCTGACCCTGGCACCTGGGAGGCAACATACCATCCGGGAGTCTTGTTCTTGCCCACAGGATCTCCTGTCTGTTCCCCTAACCAATGAATCGCCAATCACTACTGCACTCCTCTTCTCCCCCCTTCCCTTCTGAGCCACAAAGCCAGACACAGTGCCAGAGATCTGGCTGCTGTGACCCGGTAGGTCGTACCCCCCAACAATATCCAAAGCGATATATTTGTTTTTGAGGGGAACTGCCACAGGGGTATCCTGCACTGACTGCCTAGGTCTTGACTGCCTGATGTCTTTATTTTTACTTTCTGGTAGTTTACCCTCCACCATAGTTGGCCAGGTTCTCCATATTGTCTGCTCTCTTTTCCACACTTCTGCTCTCTCCACCTCTTCTCCCTTCCCTGAACAAGGATAGGATTCTCCTGAACTTCACCTTCCACTCCACCAGTCTCCAAATTCAATGGATCATCCTCTGTAGGTTCTACCTCAGCCAGAGGGACTTCAGTACTGCAAAGTCCTTTGAGAATGTAACACAATTATCAATCCTTCTGGAAAAAGAAAGAAATATCTTCCTTCCCCTCCCCTTCCAGCATTCTGATGGGACCATTCCTTCCCAACTCTGATCCAGTCTCCAATTTCTAACAACCACTCTCCTTCTCACAACATTCCCCAGGCAACCAGAGGAGGTCCATCACCTGACCCTCCCACCATCGAGGCCCCAGGCAGACTCTCCGGGTGAAGGAGCAATTGACTTACACATCTTCTCATCTAGCATACAACACTGGGTGTTCACAATGTAGTCTCCTCCACACTGGAGAAACCAATCACCGACTGGGCGACTGCTTTAACTGTTTAGTTGACAAGGTGACTCTGAATTTCCAATTGCCTGTCAGTTTAATTCTCCATCCCACTTCTGTTCTGACCTCTTTGACATTGCCAACTTCTGCTGTTCCAATGAAGCCCAATGTAAGCTCAAGGAATGGTATCTCATCTTCGAACTAGGCACGCTACAGCGTTTGGGACTTAACACTGAAAACATTTTCAGGTAGTTGGTTATCCATTTGGTGTCAGAATTGGGTGATTCTGACTAAACGTCATCAACCTCACGTTAGCAACGAATAAGCTGCTGGAGGAACTCAGCGGGTCAGGCAGCATCTGTGGAGGGAAATGGACAGTCGATATTTTGTGTCATGACAAATGAGGGGCCTTGTTTGTTGCCCCAGATTCCAGTGTCTGCAATCTCTTGTGTCTCCAACTTCTTAAATTAAATATTTTTCTCTCTCCATAGGAACCAGCTGGTCTGAGAGCCAACATTTTCTGTTTTACTTCAGGTTTCCAACATCTGCAGTGTTCTGTGTCTGACAGTTCCAACTTTGTTTGTTTACTCTCTCAGTTTCCAGTCATCTCATCCCAATCCAGAGAGAGAGAGCAGCTGCATCCAGCAGCCTCCCTGAAGGTGTAGAGCTCCCTCTGAACACAACACCTTTCAGCCTCTTACCATTTCCACGCTGCCCATCAAACAGGATGACATCACTTGCTTCCATTTGAGAATCCATCTGCCTTGTCCTTGCCCTGTCACTTCATCGGTCTACATCCCCTTAAAGTCTCTCTGCATTCTCCTCACAACGCATGCCTCCAGTGAACTTTGGACACGTTAGACTTGCCCCTTGTCCAAATCATTGACATAAATAGTGAACACTTGGGGCTTCAGCAGTGGCAGTCAGTGGTCAGAGCCTCCCAGACAGTTTATTCCCACAATCTGTTCTCTGTCCATCAAATAATGCTCGATCCAGCCCACTATGTTACCCCACAATACTGTGCACTCTGATTTTGTGATCTCTTGTGTGACACCACTTTGAAAGCCTTCTGAGTACATCACACTGGCTGATTCCCCTCATCTATTCTGCCAGTTACAAACTCAAAAACTGCATCAGGTTTACCAAACATGATGCAGGAGACTGCAGATGCTGGAATGACGAAGGGTCTCAAACCAACACGTTGACCGTCCATTTCTCTCCACAGATGCTGCCTGACCTGCTGAGTTCCTCCAGCAGTTTGTTTTTTGATAAATGTGATTTCCCTTTCATAAATCCATGTTGACTCTGCCCACTCCTATTATTACTTTCTAAGTGTCTGTTAAAACTTCCTCAATATTTTCCCTGGTGCTGTCAGGCTAACCCATCCCTGGTTCTCCATTTGTCCCTCCCTCCTTTCCCAAATAGTGAGGTTACATTGGACACCCTCCAATCTGTGGGAAACGTCCTGGAGTCTGTAGAATTTTTGGGGATGACAACCAGTTCATCCACCGTCTCCATAGCCACCTCCTTCAAAACTGGGACACAGGTCGTCAGGTCCCGGGGATTTACCAGCTTCCAGTTTCATTAGTTTTTCCAATTATTTTTACCTACTGCTGGATTCTTTCACCTTCTTATTCTCCCTTTCCATTTCCAGGGAGTTTTTGTGTCTTTCACATGAAGACAGACACAAAATAAAGGCAAAGGCAGGAGCCACAGAGGAGCACCACCACTTGCAGATTCCCCTCCAAGCCATACACCATCCTGATTTGGAAATAAGTCACCGCTCCTCAGCATTGCTCAGTCTAAGTCCTAGAACTCTCTCCCCGATTACATTGTGGGAGCACCTTCACCAGAAGGACTGCAGCTCATCATCACCTTCAAGGGCAATTACGGACGGACAATTAATGTTAGCCTGGCAAACAACACCCACATCCCATTAATGAATCATGAAATAAATGTGCTCTATATATGCAAATCTCTGTTGTTGATGTTGAACTGTCCTTCATTTGTTGA
Source organism: Pristis pectinata (assembly GCF_009764475.1). Classification (NCBI taxonomy): domain Eukaryota; kingdom Metazoa; phylum Chordata; class Chondrichthyes; order Rhinopristiformes; family Pristidae; genus Pristis; species Pristis pectinata. The sequence goes on along the minus strand of NC_067408.1, from coordinate 119,164,793 downwards.
TTGGCATTCCAAAATGATTGCTCTGATCTCAGTTCCCCAGGCAAGGTCCACAGTCTGTCACTCAGAGAAGATTTTTATCTGGGCAGAGGGAGATATCTGACACAACCGTAGAACTGTCCTGTACACTTCGCAGGTCAGTTGGTTTATCTGGAGACAACAGTTACTTCGGCATTTCAGGTACTGACCTTTACCAGTAGTTCTGAAGGCACAAAAACTATTGCCAAAGCTGGTGAAAAGATATTTTTAAAAACTCCTGAAAATTTAAATCTTTAGATTGAAGGTAATTGGAAAAGGAACCAGTGGAGGTGATAGGAGACCATTGAGTTGATTTTGGGACATAGTGCACAAAAGGGCAGAGGAAGCAGGTTCAGTAAGACCTTCTGGAAGAGGACTGAAGAACTACCCAAAAGATTACAGGCCAAGGGGAAAGGCAGGGGAGCTGGATTAATAGGATAACTCTTGAAAAGAGCTAGTACAGGCACATTGAGCTGAATGGTCTCCCTCTCTCTGACCTCATTGTTACATTGTCCATTGTTACACTGATCCCTTACTGGGCTCCAGGGCTGATTGTCACTTGAGAATCAAGTCATCACAAAGAGTTTTCCAGAGAATTTATTTTCAGGCCACACTGATTATAACAATAATTTATAAAAACATCAGTTCAGCATTTCACAATGCACATTACTTTCAATGTGGAGTATCAAAATGAAAATGGGTGTTTGGAGGCGGAGAATCACAATCTGCTGAGTTTGTGGAGCTGTTTGAGTCCACATTTGTGCGTGATGGGAATGCGTCATTATGAAGGCAGATTTCCCAGCACTATCTGAGCCCTGATTTGTGGTAGATACACTTTAGGCAGAATACACAGGCATGAGAGGAACAGTACCATTCCATCTCAGTTAGAAGCGTCATCATGGACTGTCTGAAAGGGCACACTATCTCAGCCACCGGTTAACAGGTGCATAGTATTGCCCATATCTGGGGAGTGACTACTGACTTATGTGATGGACTTTGCCAATTAGTGTGAGGAACACATAAAGTCTCAGAATGACATGGCACAGGAGGAGGTCATTTATCCATCAGGCTTGTGATGGCCCTTTGAAAGGATGCAGCATTTCCCAAATATTGTGTGAGCTTTTACTGAGTGGAAGTGCTAAATTATTGGTGTTGGATAAGTCAGAGCTGTGATGTTAATTAATGGTGACTCAAAATTGGTTCTTCCGTAGAAAAATGAATTTGTTCTCTGTTCAGCTAAAAGAAAATGGAATATTTAGTTAACAGTCACCTTGAGATATCCTTCCATATATTATTCCTTGTTCTAGGGTTTATTGGCTGACTGTTATGTGCTTTGTCTTTACATGGCATTCTGCTTTATTGTTTTTACTTGGAAAATGTAAGCATTTTGTTCTTTAAAAAGTTATTATAAACTGCTTGGTTGATAACTAAGTAAAACCTAAAAATATAACTTGCCCATTCGCAGGGTCACAGGCCCTTCAGCCCCGAGTCCACACCAACCATCAACCACCCATTTACCCTGATCCTATACTAGTCCCATTTTATTCTCCCCACATTTCATTGAAAGCTCTAGGACTGCTGTTACAATGCACTATTCATCCCTCCCTCCCCCCACCACCAAGCTACTGGGGTGTTGGAAAGCTTTTAGTGGTCTGCTGTTCCCTGTGTAAGTGGTGGAAGGAGCACACTACCTCACAAACAACACAGCCACCATGCCCATCACCTACCCCGTCTGTTGAAGAGACTGTGCTCCTACATTGATCTCAATAATCATCTCAGGACCAGACAACCGAGGTGGAAGCAAGTGATTCTCGATCTCGAGGGGCTGTCTAAGCAGACAAGAGACTGCAGATGCTGGAATCTGGAACAACACACAAAGCACTGGAGGAACTCAGCGGGTCAAGCAGCACCTATGGAGGGAAATGGACAGTCAACTTTTCAGGTCGAGACCCTTCACCTGGACCAGCGTGTTGCCTAACAAGAGATGATCGTGTTATTGGTTCCTTTTTCAAAGCATGCAAGCCCAGCAGTGAGTACAGTATGAACAAGTCATTTGATTATGTGTGTATCACAACTAGCACCTGTATAACCCTTGCCCAGTGTCAACAGGAATACAGCAGGGAATAATTTGGGTGTACCATATTGTCACCAACAGTATATCTGAGCTCAGTATTCACAAAAAATGGGACAGAAGCTAGCAGCATCTGGTTTTCATGAATGAACCAGACACTTCACCTCCAGGGAGCTTACAATTATGTTTTTATGAACAAAATGCCTTCATTTTCCAAGTTAATGCAACAAAGCTTAACGTCACCATAACACAAAGGCAACCATCAGACAACAAACCTAAGAGCAAGTCACAATATGTGGAGTAAAGTTTGATTGTGTCTATTAACTAAACTTTCCACTTCACTATAATGAAAGATATTTTTACAACAGAACCAGCTCCTGGGCGACATTGATTAACACCAAACCTATGATGCATCAAACAACAACATGCATTTATTTAGCGTCTTAAATTTGAAAAACTTGCACAATATTTGGGAAAATGGCAAATAAATGCCTCAGGGGAACAATATTGCTGATGTGGTAAACCTGAATAAAACAGCAAATGCCAGAAACACTCAGAAGGTTAGGCAGTATCTGTGGAGAGAGAAACACGGTTAATTTTTCAGATCCATCACCTAATGGGAGAAGAGAGAATATCATAATAATTGTTCAGAAAATAAAGGTAGTTGAACTGCATTATTTAGTGGAGAACTATTCTTATGCATTGAAAGATAGGTTATGTGAAAAACAGCAGAATTTAACTTAAAATCAATTATTTAGATCACTATTTCAGTCCATTATCACTTAAAGGTGATGCTGTTGCCATGGTGAAGTGTCTTGTAAGGTCTTGTTAGATGGAGCAGAATGTAACAAGCTGTATTCTAATTCAATACAATGTCAAGTTATTCTTCTGTCCAATACATAAATTACTGAACTCAGGTAACATTTCAGGTGGAACCCTTCAACAGAAGGAGATAAAAGCAAGTTTGTTTTAAGTTGCAGAGAGGGTGGGGGAGGGGTGGCTAGACTAAAGGAATCTCCCTGATAGGGTGAGGCCAAGGTTGCCATGGGGATAAGATGCTGATGAAGTAACCTGGTTGATGGATTAATGAGGGACAGGATGCACGTCCCTGGTCTGCCCTTCCATTCCCACTGACCGCTCCCCTTCCTATGGCACTTTACCATACAAGGAGTTCCACCTCTGTCCTTTCACCTCTTCCCTTCCCACTATCCCGGAATATCAGAAATCCCAGCTGGATTTGTCCAAATCAAGGGGCTTTGATCTCTGTGGCCTCTCAGCCTCTCGTAGTATAATGCAGAAGGCAGCAAGAACTCTGTAATCAGTTTTGTATATGGATATCAAATATTCTACTTAGTGTATGTGCAATTAACATTGTTAAAAACCACTGATGTGATATTGGTTAATGTGTTAAACAGCTTAATTAAAGCTTGTTTGCTACATTGAGTTGTCATGTGACAGGAAGTTATTTGATCATGTGTGTAAAAGAAGGTTATTTCCCAATTGATGAGGAAGGTGTCATAAACATAAGGTATGTGTTTCTTAATGTGACTAGGAGTCCAGAACAGTAGAAGGATGTGAGAATACTGTTTTGCTTGAGGACTGTTTGTTTCTTGGACTTTCTTTTTGAGTTACAGCCATGTGTGGTACTAAGGGCTATTTATGGCTCTTCTGTTTACCATCTCCAGGAGTCTCCACTAGCAATAAGACTATGAGACTTGTGTTTACTTTAATGGGGCAAACTGTTTTCTTTTTGTTACTCACTGCTTAATAAAACAATTGGATCATGTTGGTTTGTTACAATGTGCTATCTCTTTTCCAAGGTAAAGCCTGTGTGATCGAAGTGGGGAACCCAGCATGAAGTTGATGTTTTATTGGAAAGCTCTTGAGGGTAGTTCTCCACTAATTAAGCTCACATACTTGTTGAAATGACTGAAATTCCAGCTTTGTAACAAATTGCTTTCATGATGTTGAGGAAATGTACTGGAAGTGTCAATGGACACACTGGGTGGATATGAATGAAGACCCAAGCCAACATTTGTCTATTTTATAAAGTCTAATAACAGACCCGTGCAGTGTCACTGGTGGTAGCACCTTGGCTCTGCCTCTGAAGTTTCATAGGTTATAATTGCTGAGTCACAGGAAGAGATCATTGAGACGATGCTGAGTTCCATTAGAGCAATCCATCAATCCTTGCGACCTGAAAGTGATTTTCCCTGAAGGACTCATCCAAACTCACTGAAAACCTTGTGGTTCTATTTTCACCCTCAAAAGTGAGCTCCAGACCATAACCACCCTTTTTTTTTAATAAAAAGACTCTCTTGCACCCTATTTGTATCATTTGCTCAAGAAGTTGAGAGTTCTAGTTTGGAATTGGTTTATTATTGTCAAATGTACTGAAGTAGAGTGAAAATCTTGTCTTGCATACCATTCATACAGATCAATTCATCACACAGTGCATTGAGGTAGTACAGGGTAAAACAATAACAGAATGCGAAGTGTAATACAGAGAAAGTGCAGTGCAAGTAGACAATAAGGTGCAAGGCCACAACAAGGTAGATTGTGAAGTCAAGAGTCCAGTCCTTCCCCCATGAACTACATACAAAGCTGTTGGCCTGAAGAAATTTAAAAATATGTGGAACGGACATCTGGAACAATTCGAGGGCAGTGGATGAAGTGGGGGCTGTTGTTTCCTGAGTTAACTCTTTCTGGATTGAAGTACTTGGAAGTGGACGTAACGAAGGCCCTATCGATGATCTGCTAATCAAAGATCCTTTCCAAATAAGCAGTTATTTGTGAGATGCTCTTTGATAAGGCAGAAGAAAATGGGCCTATAAGAGGAGTATCTGTGTCCATGAGCTGGAGTGTCCTGAGCCCAGTGTCTGACTTGAGCTGGTTATAATCAGTGTGAAGTGGCCTGATTCAGTACAAAATGACATTGGAGGTATGCGGTGAGGGGGTGCCACCTGTGGCCTTGGTCCTGAGCCCATGAGGGGTGGACACAGGATGGCCCGAAGAATCAAAGTAGAACAGTGTGGAACCGCTAAGGAAAAAGTATAATACTGAAGGTAGAGCGAGGACTCTGGGGAGACCAACTATCATAAGGAAGGCTTCTGTGCCTAGGGCAAGGAGAAGGAGGATCAGTCGGGTGGCCAACAGGACATCCCCTATTTCGGTGAAAGTGAGTTTGGGTTAGTTTTGATCCAAAAGGACAGTAGAATTTAGGAATTAGGTGGGTATTTGCATTTGATGTAGTAAGTTGATACATTAAAGTTGTGAATAGTTTAAATGAATTAGATATTGTGTGGTTGTTCACTTCACCTAACCTAAGTTGGTTGACCAAGGTAAGGGTCAACAAAGCTGTGCAACTAGATTTTCTAGTCAGTGGAATCCATTGCATTCCATAAGACATAAACCATAAGACAGAGGAGCAGAATTAGGCCATTCAGCCCATTGAGTCTGCTCTACCACTCACTGCTGCTCCACTTACATCGGCACTTGCAAAGTGCAGTTTTGTAGCAGGAAACTTCTGGGTAAAACCTTTCTGACCCTCATTGATAAGGCATTGCACTGCGACAGATTCTTCCACAAACTAATCCCTACCACGTCAGTTTAGGGGAGGGGAGGATCAACACAACTCTAGAAAACAAGCATTGACAGGCAGTTAACCCATAGTCCCCAGCTTAGCCAACTGTCAAACTGCCTAAGACATTCAATATTTTCAAATATGTTAGACATTCTGAAACCTAACTGAACGGTTTTAAAACTAAAGTTGTTTAAGCAATTAAAAACACCTTTAACAGTTCGTGGAAACATAAGTGAACAAATAGTCAATCATCTCCCACTACTGTGTCCATCCATTGAAATGAGCAGAGGTGCCAGGTCTGACCTCACACTGTTTTCCAGGATTACTCTCCTTCCCCAGGCTGGGGCCTGCTGCAGCCTTGCACTCTCACACAAGCCTTCGTGAGGAGGAGCTGAGCCCAGTGCAGTCACAGGAACAGCAGCAGGTTGGGGACTTCCAGGTTTGGCGGAAGTAGCTGGACTGACAGGGAAAACCTGCTGGTTACATGTTGAACCTTGGTGTTTCTCTGCAAAATATGGCAGTTTCCCACAGAGTGGGTCAAAATGAGACCCCCCTGATGAAGGTGAAAGATTCTTATTCATAGAAAGTAGGAGCAGGCCATTCAGCCCTTCCAGCCTGCTCCACTATTCATGGCCCAATCTCTCCACGTCAGCCCTGTCACCCCAGCAATCAGCCAGGTGGATCCTCACCAAACTCCCTCCACAGCAAGGTAGGACATACACAGTAAATGGTAGGGCACTGACAAGTGCGGAGGAACAAAGGGATCTGGGAGTTCAGATACATAATTCCCTGAAAGTAGAGTCACAGGTAGACAGGGTTGTAAAAAAGGCTTTTGGAATCCTGGCATTTATAAATCAAAGTACTGACTATAGGAGTTGGAATGTTTTGGTGAGGTTGTATAAGTCATTGGTGAGACCAAATTTAGAATATTGTGTGCAGTTCCAGTAGCCGAACTACAGGAAGGATATCAGTAAGATTGAAAGAGTGCAGAGCAGATTTACAAGATTGTTGCCGGGTCTTCAGGAGTTGAGTTATAAGGAAAGATTAAGCATGTTAGGACTTTATTCCTTGGAGCAGAGAAGAATGAGGGGAGATATGACAGAGGTTTATAAAATGATGAGGGGCATAGACAGAGTTAATGCAAGTAGGCTCTTTCCACCTAGATTAGGAGAGATAAGTAGGAGAGGACAGGGCTTTAGGGTGAAAGGGGAAAGGTTTAGGGGGAATATCAGAGGGAACTTCTTCACTCAAAGAGTGGTGGGAGTGTGGAATGGGCTGCCATCTGATGTGGTAAATGCGGGCTCGCTCTTAACTTTTAAGAGTAAATTGGATAGATACGTGGATGAGAGAGGTCTGGAGGGGTATGGGCTGGGGGCAGGTAAATGGGACTAGCAGAATAATGTTTCGGCACAGACTAGAAGGGCCGAATGGCCTGTTTTCTGTGCTGTAGTTTTTCTATGGTTTCTATGGTTAACATCCTTCCTCGGATAAGGAGGGAAACCCAACACGATACTCAAGCTGTGGTCTCACCAAGACCTTGTACAATTCCAGCAAGACATCCCTGCTCTGACACTTGAATCCCCTTGCTTTGAAGGCCAACATACAATTGGTATTCTTACCCACCTGCTGTCCCTGCATGCTTACCTTCAGTGTCGGGTACACAGGACACCCAGGTCCTTCTGCACCTCCCCCTTCCCCAATCTGTCACCATTCAGATCAGCTGCCTTCTGGTTATTCCCACCGATGTAGATCACCTCACGTTTACCCACATTATACAACATCTGCCCACTCCCTCACCCTGTCCAAATCAACCTGGAGCCTCTCTGCATCCTCCTCACAGCTCACCATCCCACCCAGCTTTGTGTCCTCTGTCTTGATGATATTACATTTAAATTCCCCATCTAAACCATGAATACACATCATGAATACCTGTGGCCCAGCAGTGACCACTGTAGTCCCCACTAGTCCCTGTCAGCCACTGGGAAAAAGACCCGTTCATTCCTACTCTTTGCTTCCCATCAGCCGACCAGTTGTTCATCCACATTGGCACCTCAGCCCCAAATCCCATGTGCTGTACTTTTCATGCTAACCTCTTATGCAGGACTTTATCAAAAGCCTTCTTAAAATCTATACCCATCATGTCCTCTGGTTGTCACTTCTATTAGCTTTATTGTGCATGATTTCCCTTTCATAGATCCACATTGACTTCGACTGATCCTGTCACTCTTCTCCAAGTGCTCAATAAAATACTCCAGTATTTTCCCCACGACCATCAAGCTCACCAGACTATAATTTCCTGGAGGTCTCCCTGGTGTCCTGGACAATACTTATCCCTCACCAAATCCCCAAAACATTATCAGCTCAGTTTGTGGCACTTTGCACAAATCAGCTGCCATGTTTCCTTACCACAATGAACCCTTGTTAAAAAGGACTTAACTGTACAATGCTTTAGGATGTTCGGAGGTACTGAAATGTTCTGCATCAGTGAAACTCTGATACTCTTTCTCCAGAATATCCATTGCTGTGGTGCTGCACAGAGTCATTTGGATCTGAATGTACCATGACAAATTTTCTTAAATTCACGCTTTCAAAGGAATGCCAAATCATTGCTCGCCTCCTCTCGTTGGATTGGAAAGTACTTCTTACTCTTTGATTGGAGGCCAAAGAAAAAGATTTAATGAGTTGACATCCCCAGTAGCCTGCAGTTCCATCGGCACAGTGTGCCTTGCTTCAGGACCAGAGCAGCCAGTAAGGGTGGAGAGGATATGAAAGTGCAGTTCCACATTGTCTGGGTAGTGATGACTTCACTGGATGAATAGAGGTAGAGTTATAGTTTGCCACTCACATTGTCAGATCTATCATCCAGCATGAGATCAGTTAACTCAGCCAAGCCTAGGTATTGAACATTTATGATCTAACCGCAACTAGTGGCTGCAGACAAGAAAGAAGGAATTGTACTTCTATAATGCTGTTCACGTTGCATTAAAGGGCTTTAGAACCAATGAAATACTTTAATACAGACAGTGGCGTTGCTTCCTCACAACACCAGCTACTGGGTTCAATCCTAACTTCTGGTGCTGTCCATCTGCAGTTTGCACATTCTCCCCATGATGTGTGGGTTTCCCCCAAGTGCTCCAGTTTTCTTCCATATCTCAAAAACATGTGGATTGGTAGGTTAGTTGCCTGCTGTAAACTGCCCCTAGTGTGCAGGTGAGTGAGAGAATCTGGAGTTGATCTGGGGGGCATTTTTCACTTATGTGAAGAGCAGAAGGATGACGGGAGTAAAGGTCAGATCGATTAGGGATAAAGGTGGGAGGATGTGTCTGGAAGCTGTGGAAGTGGGTGAGGTCCTCAATGAATACTTCTCTTCAGTATTCACCACGGAGAGGGGTCTTGATGACGCTGAGGACAGTGTTGGTAAGGGTAATGTTCGAGAGCATATTGATATCAAGAGAGAGAATGTGTTGGAGCTGTTAGAAAATATTGGGACAGATAAATCCCTGGGGCCTGACTGATTATTCCCCAGGCTGCTCCTCAAGGCGAGGGAGGAGATTGCTGAGCCTTTGGCTAGGATCTTTGAGTCCTCGTTGTCCATGGGAATGGTACCGGAGGGTTGGTGGGTGGCAAATGTTGTCCCCTTATTCAAAAAAAGGTAGTGGGGATAGTCCAGGGAATTATAGACCAGTGAGCCTTATGTCTGTGGAGGGCAAGATGTTAGAAAGGATTCTCAGAGATAGGATCTATGGACATTTAGAGAATCATGGTCTGATCAGGGACAGCCAGCATGGCTTTGTGAAGGGTAGATCATGTCTCACAAGCCTGATAGTGTTCTTTGAGGAGGCGACCAGACATATTGATGAGGGTAGTGCAGTGGATGTGGTCTACATGGATTTTAGAAAGGTGTTTGACAATGTTCCGCATGGTAGACTTCTTCAGAAGGTCAGAGGGCATGGGATCCAGGGAAGCTTGGCCATGTGGATTCAGAATTGACTTGCTTGTAGAAAGCAGAGGGTTGTGGTGGAGGGAGTGATTCAGATTGGAGGGCTGTGACTAGCGGTGCCCCACAAGATCAGTTCTGGGACCTCTAATTGTCATGATTTTTATTAATGACTTGGATGAGGGGGTAGAAGGGTAGGTTAGCAAGTTTGCAGATGACACAAAGGTCGGTGGTGTTGTGGATAGTGTGAAGGACTGTCGAAGCTTGCAGAGGGATATTGATAGGATGCAGAGCTGGGCTGAGAAGTGGCAGATGGAGTTCAATCTGGAGAATTGTGAGGTGGTACACTTTGGAAGGACAAACTCCAAGGCGGAGTACAAGGTTAATGGCAGGATTCTGGGCAGTGTGGAGGAGCAGAGGGATCTGGGGGTTCATATCCACAGATCCCCGAAAGTTGCCTCACAGGTGGATAGGGTAGTTAAGAAAGCTTATGGGATGTTAGCTTTCATAAATCAAGGGATCGAGTTTAAGAGCCGCGAGGTAGTGATGCAGCTCTATAAAACTCTGGTTAGACCACACTTGGAGTATTGTGTCCAGTTCTGGTTGCCTCATTATGGGAAGGATGTGGAAGCGTTGGAAAGGGTGCAGAGGAGATTTACCAGGATGCTGCCTGGATTAGACAGTATGGATTATGAGGAGAGACTAAGGGAGCCAGGGCTTTACTCTTTGGAGAGAAGGAGGATGAGGGGAGACATGATAGAGGTGTACAAAATATTAAGAGGAATAGAAAGAGTGGACAGCCAGCACCTCTTTCCCAGGGCACCAATGCTCAATACAAGAGGGCATGGCTTTAAGGTAATGGGTGGGAAGTTCAAGGGAAATATCAGAGGAAGGTTTTTTTTACCCAGAGAGTGGTTGGAGCATGGAATGCGCTGCCTGGGGCGGTGGTGGAGGCAGGTACATTGGTCAAATTCAAGAGATTACTAGATAAGCATATGGAGGAATTTAAAATAGTTGGATATGTGGGAGGAAAGAGGTAGATAGTCTTAGGTGTGGTTTAAAGGTCGACACAACATTATGGGCCAAAGGGCCTGTTTTGTGCTGTACTGTTCTATGTAATTTGGGGAGAATAAAGTGGGACTAGTGTAGTATTGGTGTAAATGGGTGCCTGATGGTTGGCACAGACTTGGTGGGCTGAAGGCCAGTTTCTGTGCTGTATGACTCTGTGACGTTTATAGTTGCTGTTGCATCATTGAGAATGCTACAGCCATTTAGCATGCGGCAAGCTTCCACAAATAATAAAGTAGTAACGACCAGATGGAAAAGGAGAAAGTGCAGATGGTATTTTAATAATGACCAGATAATCTGTTTTAGCAAGTTTAATGAACCAAAAGACCAGGGAGAACTCAATCATACCATGGGACCTTTTAGATCCACCAACAAGACCGGACAGGTCTACTGTCACACCTTAAAGATGGGCAGCTCCACTACTGCAGCAATGGATTATTCAAGCCCCTGTGAAAGGGGTACGAGCCTACCGCTCCAGAGTCAGAGGAGAAAGTGGCTCCAGTGAGCTTTGGTTGATATGTAACTTGTAACATAATCCAAGAGCTGGTAATAAATTGACCCCTCAGTCCACTTCTCACTGCTTTCACGTCCAAAAGATCATAACAAATCAGCTTGGACTTACTGGAGGATCCAGGTGAAATCAGAAAGTTTAAATGGGATAAAGGAAATCTGGACCGTGCTTAAACTGTTTTCTTTAAATTTCTAATTTCAAGGGGTGAAAAGGAAGGGCCTGTCTTGGAACACAGATGTCAGAAACAGACCCAATTTTAATGAACTAGCTGAGAGAGAAAGCCATGTCATAGGGTGAAGCGGGAGCATTCCACCTGTCCGACACATTATCCACTTCTCTCTGGGCTCTGCTTTATCCCCAAATTATTTTTCTCCACCATTTACAGGATGGGCCTGAACCTCTGGAATTCTTTTCCTAAATCCTTCTGCCTAATTTACTCTAAAGTCCGGACCATTCCTCCAATTGAGTCGACTGGGGAGGTTCTGCTGTTGCAAGTGTCGAGATGCCACTTTGGATAGTTATAGTATTGCATTCACTCCAGGGTTAAACACCACAAGCAATCAATCATGTGGTTGGCTGTACCAATAAGTTGCATTGCTTTTATTTCAAATCGAATACATAAGTGTGGTATTAATTTACTGGTGATAGTGATAAAATATATCCTGTTGAGAGCTTGGATACTCACATCAATATTCCAAGTTACTTTGCTGATCAATATCCTGCTGGCATTGGTTCTTCACTGTGAATAAGTTAGTATCCAGCAGTGGCCATAACAATCTGCCAGTTTGAACTGAATCAAATGAACAGAAAGTGTCTGTCAGGGACTCTGTAACCTGCCCATCTCATCGTCATTTTACTTGCAAGTTTCCTGTCCAACTTGTGCCAGCAAGAGTGCTGATAACATGTGAGACATGAATTTACCTCCAGTATTGGAGACTCTCCAAGATGAACAGAGAAAATGTAGAATGCAGAAGAGTACAGCACAGGAACAGGTCCTTCGGTCCACCACGTCTGTGCTGACCATGATGCAAATTTAAATTAATCCCACCTGGCTGCACATGGTCCATATCCCTCCATTCCCTGCCTGTTCACACGCCTGTCTCTGTTGCACTGCTTCGACCCACTCCACTGGCAGCACGTCCCAGGTACCTTCCATGTTTAAGGAGGTGGTCACAGCACAGCTGAAACGTGAGCAGGCAGAGAGGGAATGGCTGACCATGAGGCAGTCTAAAGGAAACGGGAGGCCTCTCAATCTCACATTTTTCTTCTCAGATACCACCGGGGGTGACAGATCCTCAGAGTAGTGTGGTGTCACTACATGTGGCCTCATCACAACAGTGAGAAAGAACATGAGAAACAATACTGACAGAGGATTGAATAGTCAGGGGGAAATGCAGGTGTTCCTGTGGGTGTACACATGACTCCAGGACAGGATGTTACCTCCCTGCTGCCAGGGTCACTGAACGGCTACAGAACACATCAGAAGGGACAGCGAGGTCCATCTCGGTACCGGTGACATCAGTTGATAGAGGGATGAGTTCCTCAATTAGAGTTTAGGGACCTTGGAAAGAGGTTCAAAAGCAGGACCTCAAAGGTAGAAATCTCCAGATTCTGACCAGTGCCGCAGAGAACACGATGCCAATCTAACTAATTCCACCTGAACACACATGGTCTCTCTCCCTCCTTTCCCTGCCTGTTCCTGTGCCAGTTCAAGTCCCTCATAAATGTTAATGTCATGTCTGCTTCTACCACCTCTCCTGGCAATGCAATCCAGGCACCCACCACTCCTGTGTTTAAATAAAAACCTTGCCTTTCATCCTGGGGGTGGGGGGGAGGGGGGAGAGTGATGAAACTAGCAAATTGCTCAGGTAAAGAGTTGGCAATGGACACAATGGGCTGAATGGCCACCTTCTATACTGCAACCATTCTTTGATTCTATGATTCTAAGAAAAGAATTGACGTTGTGTATCTTTCATTAAGCCTTCCATAAGGTGCACAAACTTTGAGCATGCTCTTTGTGGGCAATAAATCGGTGCAGATTGAGGAATTATGAATGGTCAGAAAACAGAGAGAAGGAATAAACAGGTAATTTTTGAATTGAAGGCTGTGACTAGGGCATTGCAGAGATTGCTTTTGGAGCCCTAGCTGTCTGAGCTTGCAGCAGCGATTTGGATGTGAGGGTCAGGTATAATATATCCAAGTCTGCTCAAAGCTCAGTGGCAGTGTGGGCTGTGAGGAGGATGCAGAGGCTTTGGCAGATATAGACTGCCTCGGTGATTGAGTGAGGATATGGAAGAGGGAATATAATGTGGAAAAATGTGAGTCCATCTCCTTTGTAGAAAAAAATAGAAGAGCACATTATTTTTAAATGGAAAGAGATTGAAAGTTGTTGCCCTTATTTATGAATCACTAAAAGTTAGCAAACAGGACAGCAAACAACTAGGAAGGCAAACAGTATTTGACATTTTTAAAATTTTAAAATTTAAATTTAACTTTTATTTACAGCGTGGTAACAGGCCCTTCCAGCCCAACGAGTCCGCGCCGCCCATTTTTTAAACCCAAATTAACCTACCCGTACATCTTTAGAATGTGGGAGGAAACCGGAGCTCCTGGAGGAAGCCCACACAGACGCGGGAGAACGTACAAACTCCTTACAGACAGCAACGGGAATCGAACCCCGATCGCTGGCGCCGTAATAGCGTCGCGCTAACCGCTACGCTACCATGCCGATTTGAATAAAAGTATAGAGACATCTTGCCTCAGTTACATCAGGCCACATCTGGTCTCCCAGCCTAAGGGAGGGTATACCTGCAATTGTGGCTGTTTGACAAAGACTAACCTGATAATCCTTGGGATGGTAGGGTTAGAGATTAAATAGACCCGACCTATGTTCTCTTGACTTAAGAACATCGAGTGGCGATCTCATCAAAAGGTGTAAAACTGAGGAAGTAGATGAAGGGAGGATATTTCCCCTGACTGGGGTGTCCAGAACCAAAAGTTACAGTCTCAAAATAAGTGGTCGCCATTCAGGAGAGACAGAGGGAGAACTTCACCCAGTGGGTGGTGTATCTTTAGAATTCTCAGTCGGTGAATATATTCAAAACAGATCTTTAGATGTAAATGGAATAAAGGGCTGTAAGGTTAGTGTAGCAATAGTCATGATCTTAATGAATGGTGGAAAAGCCACAAGAAGCTGAGTGGCCTATTCCTGCTGTTTCTGCTGGTCTATAATACTTTGTTGGCTGTACAGTGCTTTGGACATCCTGAGGTTATTGAGAGACACCACAAAAATGCTAATGCTATCTATTATTTTTTTCAATGTGATCATGAGGGGGAGAGGAGATAGGAATACAATGAAAGGCAGATCATCATGACCTGCTTCAAAGCAACTCCCAATGAATGTGAGAGAAGGATTGCAGATGCTGGAATATCAAGATGAAAAACACGATGATGCTGGAGGCATCACAGACCGGGCAGCATCCGTGGAGAAAAGCAAGTAGTCAATGTTTTGGGTCAGGACCCTTCTTCAGGACTGAAGATAGGAAAAGAGAAGGCCCAATATTTAGGAGGGAAAAGCAGAGCAGTGATAGGTGGACAAAACAGGGGAGGCGGGGTGGACACAAGGTGGTGATAGGTAGATGCAGGTAGGAGATATTGATAGGCAGGTGCGGGGAGGGGAGAGCAGATCCACTGGGGATAGGTCAAAGGCAAGGTATTGGTATTGGATTATTGTTGTCACTTGTACCGAGGTGCAGTGAAAACTTGTCCTGCATACTGTTCATACAGATCAATTCATTACACCATGCATTGAGGTAGTACAGGGTAAAACAATAACAGAGTACAGAGTAAAGTGTCACAGTTACAGAGAAAGTGCAGCGCAGGCAGACAATAAGGTGCAAGGTCAAACAAGGTAGATTGTGAGGTCAAGAGTCCATCTCATCGTATAAGGGAACCGTTCAATAGTCTTGTCATCTCTGGAGAATCTAGACAGTAAAGACACCTAAATTAGACTATTGTTTATTGACAACTTCCCAAATTAGGAGCTGGGAGTGGGAGACTTCAACTTCCCAAATATTGATTGGCGTCTGCTTAGTGCCAAAGGATTCGATGGGGCGGAGTTTAAGTGTGTCCAGGACGGATTCCTGACACAGTATGTTGACAGGCCGACTAGAGGGGATGCGATATTAGATCTAGTTTTAGGTACTGAACTGGGACAGGTGACAGATCTCTCAGTGGGTGAGCATTTGGGGGACAGTGACCATTGCTCCATAACCTTTAGAATTGTCATGGACAGGGATAGGAGCAAAGAGGACGGGAAGATATTTAATTGGGGAAAGGTGAGTTATGAGGCTATAAGGTGAGAACTTGAGTGTGTAAATTGGGATGACATTTTTGAAGGGAAATGTACTATGGAGATGTGGTCAATGTTCAGGGATCTCTTGCAGGATGTTAGGAATAAATTTGTCCCAGTGAGGCAGAGAAGGAATGGCAGGGTGAAGGAACCGTGGGTGACAAGAGAGGTGGAACAACTAGTTAGGAAGAAGAGGGCAGCATACATAAGGTGTAAGCAGTAAGGATCAGACAGGGCTCGTGAGGAATATAGAGTAGCAAGGAAGGAGCTTAAGAAGGGGCTGAGGAGAGCGAGAAGGGGACATGAAAAGGCTTTGGCGAGTAGGATTAAGGAGAATCCCAAGGCTTTTTTCTTGTACGTAAAGAGCAGAAGGATGGCCAGAGTAAAGCTAGGTCTGATTAAAGACAAAGGTGGGAAGATGTGCCTGGAAGCTGTGGAAGTGGGTGAGGTTCTCAATGAATACTTCTCTTCAGCATTCACCAAGGAGAGGGGTCTTGATGACGCTGAGGACAGTGTTGGTGAGGGTAATGTTCTAGAGTATGTAGATATCAAGAGAGAGAGGATGTGTTGGAGCTGTTAGAAAATATTAGGACAGATAAGTCCCCGGGTCCTGACAGAATATTCCATAGGCTGCTTCATGAGGCGAGGGAGGAGATTGCTAAACCTTTGGCTAGGATCCATGGGGATGGTACCGGAGTATTGGAGGGCGGCGAATATTGTCCCCTTATTCAAAAAAGGTAGTAGGGATATAGTCCAGGGAATTACAGACCGGTGAGCCTTACATCTGTGGTGGGTAAGCTGTTAGAAAGGATTCTAAGAGATAGGATCTATGAGCATTTAGAGAATCATGGACTGATTAGGGACAGCCAGCATGGCTTTGTGAAGGGAGGATCTTGCCTCACAAGCCTGATAGGGTTCTTTGAGGAGGTGACCAGGAAGATTGATGAGGGTAGTGTAGTAGATGTGGTCTACATGGATTTTAGTAAGACGTTTGACAAGGTTCCACATGATAGGCTTCTTCAGAAGGTCAGAGGCCAAGGGATCCAGGGAGGCTTGGCCATGTGGATTTAGAATTGGCTTGCCTGTAGAAAGCAGAGGGTTGTGGTGGAGGGAGTGCATTCGGATTGGAGGGCTGTGACTAGCGGTGTCCCACAGGGATCGGTTCTGGGACCTCTACTTTTTGTGATATTTATGAATGACTTGGATGAGAGGGTAGAAGGGTGGGTTAGCAAGTTTGTAGACGACACTAAGATCGGTGGTGTTGTGGATAGTGTGGAGGGCTGTTGAAGCTTACAGAGGGATATTGATAGGATGCAGAGCTGGGCTGACAAGTGGCAGATGGAGTTCAATCCTGAGAAGTGTGAGGTGGTACACTTTGGAAGGACTACCTCCAAGGTGGAGTACAAGGTAAATGGCAGGATTCTGGGCAGTGTAGAGGAGCAGAGGGATCTGGAGGCTTCATATCCACAGATTACCGAAAGTTGCCTCACAGGTGGATAGGGTAGTTAAGAAAGCGTATGGGATGTTAACTTTCATAAGTCAGGGGATCGGGTTTAAGAGCTGCGAAGTAATGATGCAGCTTTACAAAACTCTGGTTAGACCACACTTAGAGTACTGTGTCCAGTTCTGGTCGCCTCATTATAGGAAGGATGCGGAGGCGTTGGAGAGGGTGCAGAGGAGATTTACCAGGATGCTGCCTGGGTTAGAGAGTATGCATTATGAGGAGAGACTAAGGGAACTAGAGCTTTACTCATTGGAGAGAAGGAGGATGAGGGGAGACACAATAGAGGTATACAAAATACTAAGAGGAATAGAAAGAGTGGACAGCCGGCACCTCTTTCCCAGGGCACCAATGCTCAATACAAAACGGCATGACTTTAAAGTAATGGGTGGGAAATTCAAGGGAGATGTGAGAGGGAGGTTTTTCACCCAGAGAGTGGTTGGGGCATGGAATGCGCTGCCTGGGGTGGTGGTGGAGGCTGATACATTGGTCAAGTTCAAGAGATTGTTAGATAAGCATATGGAGGAATTTAAGATGGAGGGATATGTGGGAAGAAGGGGTTAGATAGTCTTAGGTGTGGGTTGAAGGTCAGCAGAACATGGTGGGCCGAAGGGCCTGTATTGTGCTATATTGTTCTATGTTTTTTTTTTCCTATGGACTACAGCTCTGCCTTCAATACCATAATTACAAGCAAGCTCATCACCAAACACTGAGACCTGGGACTCAACACCTCCCTCTATAACTGGATCCTTGACTTTCTGATCAACAGACCACAATCAGTGAGGATAGGCAGCAATACCTCCAGAACAATTATTCTCAACACTGGTGCCCCACAAGGCTGCGTCCTCAGCCCCCTACTCTACTCCCTATATACTCATGACTGCATGGCCAGATTCTGCTCTAACTCCATCTACAAGTTTGCAGATGATACCACTGTAGTAGGCTGTATCTCAAATAACGAATCGGAGTACAGGAAGGAGATAGAGAGCTTAGTAACATGGTGTCATGACAACAACCTTTCCCTCAATGTCAGAAAAACAAAAGAGCTGGTTTTTGACTTCAGGAAAGGGAGTGGTGTACATGCACCTGTCTACATCAACGCTGCTGAGGTCGAGAGGGTTGAGACCTTCAATTTCCTAGGAGTCAACATCACCAATAGCCTGTCCTGGTCAAACCATGTAGACACCATGGCCAAGAAAGCTCACTAGTGCCTCTACTTCCTCAGTAGGCTAAAGAAATTTGGCATATCCCCTTTGACACTCACTAACTTTTATTGATGCACCACAGAAAACATCCTATCTGGATGCATCACAGCTTGGTATGGCAACTGCTCTGCCCAGGGCCATAAGAAACTGCAGAGAGTTGTGGCCACAGCCCAGCACATCACAGAAACCAGCCTCCCCTCCAAGGATTCTGTCTTTACCTCTTGCTGTCTTGGTGAAGCAGCCAGCATAATTAAAGACCCCACCCGCCCGGGTCATTCCCTCTTCTCTCCTCTGCCATCAGGCAGAAGATACAGGAGCCTGGGGGCGCACACACCACCAGGCTCAAGGGCAGCTTCCATCCCAATGTGATAAGACTATCGAATGGTTCCCTTGTATGATGAGATGGACTCTTGACCTCACAATCTACCTTGTTTGACCTTGCACCTTAATGTAGGGCCAGGGAGATGGCATCCACTGTAGACTTGTTTCAGCAGTCAGTGAATTGCAGTGGGTCGAGGTTGTCTGGGAGGCTGGAGTTAATACTTGCCATGACCAGCCTCTCGAAGCACTTCATGATGGTGGATGTCAGAGCCACTGATCGGTAGTCATTGAGGCATGTTACCTTGCTTTCCTTAGGTACCGGGATGATAGTGGTCTTCTTAAAACAGGAGGGAACAAGAGGAAAAAAGGGTAGAAAAAAGAGAGAGAGGCTAGGAAAGGGAAGAAAAGAAGAGGAATGGTTGAGGGTGGTGTTGTGGGGATTACTTAAAGTGGGAGAATTCAATGTTCATGCCGTTAGCCTGCAAGGTTCCAAGACGGAGGTGCAGAGATTCACCTGCACCTCCCTTAATATCATCTACTGCATTCGGTGCTCCAAGTGTGGCCTCCTCTACACCAGTGAGACCAAACGCAGACTGGGTGACCGTTTCGCAGAACACCTGCGCTCTGTCTGTTACTGTGACCTGCATCTCCCCGTCGCCAGTCACTTCACCTCCCCCTCCCACACTATCACTGAGATGTCAGTCCTCGGCCTCCTCCACTGCCAGGAGAATTCCAAGCGCAAACTGGAGGAACAGCATTTTCCGGCTTGGAAGCTTGCAGCCTAACAGCATGAACATTGAATTCTCCCACTTTAAGTAATCCCCACAAACCATCCCCCCCCACCCCACCACCCCCAACCATGCCTCTTCTTTTCTTCCCTTTCCTAGACCAGCTCTCTTTTTTCTACCCTCCTTACCTTAGACCCATCCCCCAGTGGATCTGCTCTCCCCTCCCCCACACCTGCCTATCACTATCTCTTACCTGCATCTACCTGTCACCACCTTGTGCCCACCCCGCCTCTCCTCTTTTGTCCACCTATCACTGCTCTGCTTTCCCCCCCTATATATTGGGCTTCCCCTTTTCCTATCTCCAGTCCTGAAGAAAGGTCCTGACCCGAAACATTGACCGCCTGCTTTTTTCCACGGATGCTGCCTGGCCTGCTGAGTTCCTCCAGTATCAGCGTGTTTTTCATCCCCATTGAATGTGAAATGCATTCAGAATGTAATGATCTGTCTATCTGTATTCCACATGCACAACGGCTGTTTTTGTGTCGATTAGACTTGAGTAACTAAAGAGAAACGGATCAGAAGCTAACATGTTGCACTTTGAATAAAAGTGTTGGAAACAGGACTTCCAAGTAAATATTCTTTAAAAATTACTCTCTACTGTTTAAAAAAAATCCACAGCTCTCCCCATGGCAACACACTGCTTTTTTAGCAGAAACTTGTTTGTATATGCAGGACATGAAGGTTTGTTTTATGAATGATTTTGTAATGCAGTCTGTATAAGTCATTCAGCACCCATAATTATCACAGTTTAGAACTTTAATACAGGTCTTAATCCCCTTCGGAAAGCTGCCTATCAGTAACTGATGCAAGGCCAGTGTTACAGTTCATCCAAGCAACTGCATATTTAATTTCATCCGTTTGTTCAAGTGGAAAAATGGACAAAATACCCATCATGTGCAATTCAAATCATTCCTTCCATTAATTCCACACACCCACAGTTTCAGATAAAGGTCTGTGAACTGATATCCATTTCCTGTGTCCACCATTCAACTACTGATCATGAATTAAGAGCTGCAAACGGCTCTATGTGGATGCATTATCCTTATAAGGTTGTTGTTCATTTAATTCTGCAATGATTAATATTAAAAAACAAACGCTGAAAATATTATCTCTGCTATCGCAGTGCTCCATAATCTTATTCCCAATTATGGTATTGGAATGCATAAAACTATCAACAATTCCCAGGTCTGGGACAACATCCTTAGACATGATTATTGCTGGAGCAGACACCCCAGTCTCCAGTCATGCGTCAGATGCTGCAATGAATAAAGTGGAATGTTGTCCTGGCTCAGTGGGGAGAACTTTTGCCTCTTAAACAGGCAAGTTACGGCTTCAATAATCTATTCCAGGCATTTGTGCATACGATCCAAGTTGACTTTCACAGTGCTACATTAGCTCTTGGATCAGGTCAAACCACAGTCCCATATAGAACACAGAACAGTACAGCACAGGAACAGGCCCTTTGGCCCACCATGTCTGTGCTGACCATGATGCCAGTCTAAACTAATCCATCTGCCTGCACAAGGTCTATATCCCTCCATTCCCTGCCTCTTCATGTGTCTATCTAAATGCCTCATATATCATGGAGCATAACAAAGGTAACAGTACAGACATGGGAAGTGAAGCCATTGTCGACGATTCTCTGCCTCTGATTGGATGGACAAGAATGGATGAAGATGAAACATGGTTAGTGTAGTTCCACCCATCCAGCAGAGGCAACGAACTGGGTGAGCTCCAAGTTACAAATAAAGAAGTTGATGAGCCTTCTATACCAGTTGTTGGAGGAGAGACTGGGGAGAGAGGTATAGGCAAATGATTTGTTGCATAGAAAAGAAGCCATGAGTTTTGACAGAGGGAACTAGACCCTACATCTGTGGTCCAGCCAGATGTCAGGGTGAACGGTGAAACCTGTTGTTCACTAATCCGCTAATATTTGCTTCCCCTTCAGTGACTTGGGAGGAGGTAAGGTGGAGTGACTTGAATGGGAACAGAAGTGTGATTGAGGGGAAGGTTGCTCAGACTGATAACAGAAGAAACATTGTGGTGAATGGAGACCCAGAGGTTAGATATTTGTTTACAAAGTGCATTTGTAAGGAAATTGAGATACCTTCCAGGGACAGAAGTATGGTTGTTTGGCCTTATTTGTCAGTGACATGATGGACGCAATAAAGCCTCGTGATAGTGGGAGTTAAGGTCAGTATGAACAGGGGAGCTTATTTGGAATGGAAGATTAATGGACATTGGGTAAGCTGAATTGAGTTAAAGATGTAGTTGTATAGTGCATTTCACAAACATGAGGTTTTCTAAGGTGCTTCATTAGCATTAAGGAAGAACTTTGAGAAGTGCTGTCAGTGTTGCAAAAGGTGAGGCCAAACTGCTCACAGCTAATCTGCTGCTTACGTGTCGATTGTAGCATTGGCCTGAACTGTGGGCATTTCTCTCCTCTTCCTCAGTATAGTGGCGTGGGATCTCTCACATCAACTGGCAAAGGAACAGGGTCCAGAACTGGGTGCCAATATAAAATTTAAAGGAGGTGTTGTTGTGTCATTTTATTTCCATTTATTCATTTTTCAGAACATGGGCAATGCTGTCAAGGCCAGCATTAATTCCCAACCCTCACTGCCCTGAGAAGGTGATGATAAGCTGCCTTCTTGAACCCCTGCTCTCCTTCTAGTGAAGGTGCTCCCACAGTGCTATTGGGGGGGTGGGGTGATTTCCAGGTCTGGACCCAGAGACAGTAAAGGAACAGTGATGCATTTCCAAGTCAGAGTGTGTACAACTTGAGAGTAGAAGCTGCAGGTGGTGGTGGAGTTCTAGGCCACCTGCTGTTCTTGTCCTCCTTGGTGCTGGAGGTTGTGAGTTTCAGCTGTTGGTGTCGCCTCAGCAAGTAACTGCTATATGCCGGTGGGGAGGAAGGGAATCAAGTGGACTGTTTTGTTGTGGATAGAGTTGAGCCTCAGTGTTGGAGCTGAATTCATACAGGAAAGTGAGTTCAGGACATCTAACTCCTTTTAATTTGGAACTAATTTACATTTTTATTCAAAGATGTCACACATCAGCACATGTGCGAATTGTGAAATTTCACACTGGAGCCACACGGGGAATTCTTGTGATGGTGTGGCTCACGATGATGGGACATAGCTGAAAGGAGAGTTTGCCCAGGCACCAGGGGCACAGGCTCTCCTAGGAATCAATAAAGCACAGGATGTGTACAAATGCATGCAAGTGTGTAATATCCACTTGCTTAACTTGCCTCCACCCCCACCAAAAGTGGATACATTTACATTGCCATGCATGATCCTGCTAGAGGGAGCTTAAATCTGCATTTATACCTGACATGAAATTTCTTGGCAAATACAGCTTGAGCATAATTTTCAATTTTGATTTCTGCATTGCAACATTAATGATACATTTATTCTGCATCAAACCTATATCTGCCTTGGGAAGTTTACCCTACCTCTAAACGATTACCCTGGAAATGTTTGATGGGACGGTGAAGACGGTGTGTTACTCTGTACTCGAGGTACACAAATAGGAAAAAACACTGACACTAATTCTTTTCACCTTGATAAGCACAGAATTTGGAGGAGAAAATGTTTCAAGATAGAGATCCCATAGAAAGGGTGTACATAACTGCTAGAATACACTCTACTCCCTATACACTCATGACTGTGTGGCCAGATTCTGCTCTAACTCCATTTACAAGTTTGTAGATGATACCATCATAATGGGCCGTATCTCAAATAACGATGAGTACAGGAAGGAGATAGAGACCCTAGTGACATGGTGTCATGACAACAACCTTTCCCTCAATGTCAGCTAAACAAAAGAGCTGGTCATTGACATTAAGAAGAGGGGTGGTATACATACACCTATTTACGTCAATGGTGCTGAGGTCAAGATGGTTGGGAGCTTCAAGTTCTGAGGAGTGAACATCACCAATAGCCGGTCCTGATCCAACCACGTAGACACCACGGACAAGAAAGCTCACCAGTGCCTCTATTTCCTCAGGAGGCTAAAGAAATTTTTGCATGTCCCGTTTTACACTCACCAATTTTTATAGATGCATCATAGAAATCATCTTATCTGGATGGATCATGTCTTGGTATGGCAACTGCTCTGCCTGTGACTGCAACAAACTGCAGAGAGTTGTGGACACAGCTCAGCACATCACAGAGTCCAGCCTCCTCTCCATGGACTCTGCCTACACTTCTTGCTGCCTCAGTAAAGCAGCCAGCATAATCAAAGACCCCACCCACCTAGGACATTCTCTCTTCTCTCCTCTCCCATCAGGCAGAAGATACAAAAGCCTGAAAGCACGTACCACCAGGCTCAAGGACAGCTTCTATCCTGTTGTTGTAAGACTATTGAATGGTTCCCTAGTACGATAAACTGGACTTCTTGACCTCACCATCTACCTCGTTATGACCTTGCACCTTATTATCTGCCTGCCCTGCACTTTCTTTGTAGCTGTGATACTTTACTCTGCATTCTGTATTGTTTTACCATGTACTGCCTCAATGCACTGTGTAATGAATTGATCTGTACGAACGGTATGCAAGACAAGTTTTTCACTGTACCTCAGTACAAGTGACAATAATAAACCAATTCCGATTCCATGTTTATTGAATAGTTAAATATGTGCATAATACCCACAATTACAACAAAAACGTTGTGACTTTAGGTTGGGGAATCAAACCCGTTTCAAATTTGAGCTTGATCCACAGACCGCAGTCTTCTAAATCCTTTGGATTTGTTCCATCCCCACATTTTTACCACCTTATGCTTGATAGTCCACGTGATTCTCCATCATGAAATCAACTCTATACAAGGCAAGTTCTTCTCTCTTCCTTTGTTCTTTAACAATAACTTTGGTTTCATCATTTTATTTCCATACAGCATTATATCTCTGCTTTGTTTTTATATGGATATAATTTTGCCGAAGGCAATTGCTAATTATTCTGCACCATTCTGTACCAATCTCCAACTTTCTAAAAATGATGTAGTCACAGATGTCTTCTTCTTGGAGTAATTATTCTCATCACATTTGCTCTATGTTATGGTTTTCAGAGTTCCAACAGATGTAATTCCAGGATTTACCATCTCTTCAGTATGTTCTGAAATGTCTTTTAATTGGGAATTTTGCCTGAAGTGAACATTAAAGTATTCAAAAGTCCAACATTCCTCACTAACAGTCAAAATCTGAAAGTTATTACTTCAACGATAAAGGAGAAGTCAACAGCAGAACTTAGGACAGCCTCTTTAACCTTTCTTTATCATTTAAATAAATAAATTAACTTCTTTAGTAGGTATATGCACTGTCTACATATTACAAAGGTCCATGTGGCATCTTAATTAGTGCTCATTTGACCAACCTTAGTCTGATGTTGGTTAAGTGCTGAAGCAGTTGGAGAAATAGATCCAGAAACGTAAATGCATAACCTCTGAAAAGTGCACATGCCAATAGATAGTGCCTTGTGCTTTAGCATTACATGGAAGCATGAAGTGCAAGAGATACTGATGCATTTGTACAAGGCATTGTTTGGAGTACTCTGTGTAGTTCAGGTCTCCTCATTACACAATGAACGGTGAAGCCCCAGAGAATACAAAAAAAAACAATGTTAACACTTATACAAAACTAAGCATAAGCTTTTATAGGATAAATAGGGAAATAGTTTGGTTGGGGCATCAGTGACAAAGAAATACAATTTAAAATCATCACAAAGATGGTGAAGCAAAAAAAGTTAGAAGGATTTTATTCACATGGAGATGTATTACAGCACGGAATGCTTTGCCATAGGGAATAGTTCAGGCAGACATTATATTGCCTTTCAAGGGAAAAGTGGATAAAAGTTTGAAGTAAAAGGAGAGCAGCTAAGTGGTATTGTACTGCACTGGAAACCCAAAGGTGGTGAGTTGAAATGTCATCATGGCAGGCTGTGAAATTGAATTCAACAACACCAGGTAATTTATAGGCTCCCACCAGGAGATGACTGCCCATAAAACCTGCTGCCTGCTGTAAAACCCAACCATTTAACTAATTTCCTTCCGGAGGCAGGAATCTGTCACCTCTCCCAGGTCAGCCCTCACATGCCTTCAACCCCATTCTATGTGGCAGGTATTCAATGCTTTCACAACAACTCAGGATAGAAAGTAACTACTATCCACATCCCAAGAATAGAACGGAAGTAGAAGTTACTGCAGCATTTTTGAGAAAATGCAAGACAATAGGATTAATTTGAAGCTGCTCTGGTAAGGAGTTGGCACGGATGCAATGGAATGAAGAGCTTTCCCTTCTAAACATTTATTCTAAACTTCTCCATGCAGATTAGATAAAAGAAAAATCCTGTCTCCCTTGGCACTTTGTGTTGCGTTCTCTTTAAAGTTGTGTTAACCCATTTCTGAAAGTTGTGATTTAGTATTCAACCCACTCCTTCTGCTTTGTTAAATTGTTTTGTCACATTGTTAGGCTGATAATTGAATAAACCAATCTTGTGAAAAGGACTTGGAACTACAATAAGAGATGGTCGCTGTTATAGTTCCCTCGCATGTCCACCTCATTCAAGATAGGAGAGATGCGGGTGTGAATTCATGACTGACGTTTCTCTTTGCCAAGTTTTAGAACTTTAGAAGGCATGCTATTGACTTAGAGGCCTTGTTGTTTTTAAATTGGTTTGTGGCCCTTTCAAATTCAGTCTGGGCTGACAGCAAGATTAGAACAGATAGTATGCTGTTGGATGTGGTTAAGGACACGAGTTGAGTACAGAGTTGGGATGGTGTAGTGGTTAGTGTAACGCTATTGCAGTGCCAGCGACCTGGGTTCAATTCTGGCCGCTGTCTGTAGGGAGTTTGTACGTTCTCCCCGTGTCTGTGTGGGTTTTCTCTGGATGCTCTGGCTTCCATCCACATTCCAAAGACGTATGGGTTAGGAAGTTGTGGGCATGCTATGTTGGAACCAGAAGCATGGCGACACTTACAGGCTGGTCCCAGAACACTACACGCAAAGATGCATTTCACTGTATGTTTCAATGTACATGTGACTAATAAAGATCTTATCTTTTATGTCATGTTAAAGCTGTACAGGACTTTGGTGAGACCGCACCTAGAATATTGTGTGCATTTCTGGTCACCATACTATAGAAAGGCTGTGATTAAGCTGGAGAGGGTGTAGAAAAGATTCACAAGGATGTTGCTGGGACTGGAGGGCTTGAGTTATAAGGAGAGACTGGATAGGCTGGGAATGTTTTCCATGGAGCAAAGGAGGCTAAGGAATAACATTATAGAGATTTAAAAATATCATGAGGGGCAGAGATACGATGGATTGTTACACTTTTACCAGGATAGGGGAGTCTAAAACTAGAGGGCATAAGTTTGAATGTAAGAGGGAAAAGATTTAAAGGGGACCTGAGAGGCAAATGCTGGACAGGTGCATGGATAGGAAAGGTTTAGAAGGACATGGGCCAAATTGCAGGCAAATGAGACTAGCTCAGGAAGACACCAAGGTTGGCATGGACAGAGCCACACTTCAGGAATTATAGACTGCTAGAGTTGTACAGTAGACAAAAGAGTCCTTCACCACATTTTATCCATGCCAACCATGATGCCTGTCTATGCTAATCCCACTTGCCCGCATTAGGCCCATATCCCTCTACTCCTTTCTTCAGGTACTAGGCCGAATGCCTTTTAAATATTGTAATTGTATCGGCCTCTAGCCCTTCCTCTGACAGCTTGTTCCACATGCCCACCACCCTCCTGAGTGGGGAAGAGGTTCAGGTCTCCTTTAAATTTATCCCCTCTCACCTTGAACCTATATCCTCTGGTTTTAGACTCACCCATCCTTGGAAAAAGTCTCTGACTGTCTACCTTATCTATGCCGCTCATAATCTTATAAACATCTATCAGGTAACCCATCACCTTCCTACATTCCAGTGAAAATCCCAGCCTATCCAATCTCTCCTTATAACTACAACCCTCCATTCCAGGCAACACCCTGGTGAGTGCCTTCTGAATTCTTTCTAATGCCACCACATCCTTTCTGTAGTGTGGCATTCAGAACTGTACACAATTCTCCAAGTGCAGCCTGACCAATGTTTTGTACAGCGGCAACATGATGTCCCAACTCTTATACTCAATGCAACAAACAATCTGTGGAGGAAGTCAGCGGATTGGGCAGCATCTGTGGGAGGAAAGAAATTGTTGATGTTTTTGGTCGAAACCCTGCATCAATTCTGATACTCAGTACCTTGGCCTATGACGGCAAGCATGCCAAATGCCTTCTACACTACCCTATCCACTATATGGCCAATTTCAGGGAAATATGAACTTGCACTCCAAGATCCCCCTGTACAGCAACACTTCTGAGATCCCATTCATTTGATGTATATAACCTGTTAGTATTTGACATCCCAAAATACATTACCTCACACTTGTCTAGATTAAATTCCATCTGCCATTGCAGATGGGTGTATAAGAAGGTGTCATAGATTTAGTACTTAAATTAGAAGGTGGTGCCCCAAGGAATACTATCATTGTCTGCAGCTTAATGATGATGTTGGGACTAGTCCTTAATGAATGGATGGTGCAAGTTCAAAGAGGGGAAGATTAGACAGCATGAGTGGAGTGGTAAAATTCAATGTCATATCAGCAGACCTGACCCTAGAGAGGGTAAGAACCTGAACGTTCTTCCCATGTAACTGAATGAGATGCCATACTTGCCCTTTTGCCTCCTCCTTTCCCATTGTCCAGAGTCCCAAACCTTCCTTCCAGGTGAAACAGCACTTTAGCATATCGCATTGACTGCTCACAAAGTGATGTCTGTGACACTGGGGAAAGCAAATGCAGATTGAGTACCCTCTTTACAGAACACTTCAGTTCAGTCCACCAGTGTTACCTCAA